>NC_135214.1:32468470-32703470 GCF_052324685.1 Brachyhypopomus gauderio | reverse complement strand
TCAGCACAGAGCGTCTCACTGCTTCAGCACAGCCTAACTCACTGCTTCAGCACAGTGCGTCTCACTGCTTCAGCACAGCCTATCTCACTGCTTCAGCACAGAGGGTCTCACTGCTTCAGCACAGCCTGTCTCACTGCTTCAGCACAGACTGTCTCACTGCTTCAGCACAGCCTGTCTCACTGCTTCAGCACAAAGGGTCCCACTGCTTCAGCACAGAGGGTCTCACTGCTTCAGCACAGCCTGTCTCACTGCTTCAGCACAAAGGGTCCCACTGCTTCTGCACACACTGTTCCACTGGTTCAACCCATACTGATATAGTGGCCATATAGTGGCAGTGCAGGGCCAGAGTTGAGGAGCACTCTAACCACACCATCCAAACCTTCCTCAGGTGTGTACAGTGGTGAATGACTCCACAATGACCTGCTTAGCTCCGCCCATTGTCTACACGAAGAGGCATTGTGTACCCGAAGGGCTCCATCCCGATGAGTTCGGGTTCATCATGGACAACGTCAACTCCGTACTGGTCCTCAATGGCACACCCTTCACCTATTACCCCAACCCCACATTTGACCCCCTTGGTAGTGCTGGGATACAGGAGGTCAAGCCTGGGTCTCCCATCATCCTGAAGGTAATGGCTTCATTCCATTGCCATTTTGTTGTTGTTGTTGTATTATTTAGTCAGGATGAGGCTTAAAAACAACCAAAAGATTTGACCATAACCGGTACTCTGCTGCCACTGTTTATGCTTTCAGGGCAAAAACCTCATCCCACCTGCCCCTGGTAATGCCCGCTTGAATTACACCGTGATGATTGGAGAAACACCCTGCCTGTTAACTGTCTCAGAGTCTCAGCTGCTGTGCGATTCGCCAGACCTGACGGGAGAGCAGCGAGTCACGGTGAGCTGTTTCTCATGCTGCTCTGTGATTGGTTCCCTGCAGAAGGGCTGTGAAGCACGGGCCAGAACACGCCCAACAGAACACGCCCGCCCCTCCGCATTTACTCACCGCAGCACCAGAATTTATGATCACGCTTTTATTATATTGTGTGTTCTCTAATAAATATGGCAGAAAATGGATGTGTGGCAGTGAGGAGGCAGAAGTGCTGAGTGTTTGGTTTGCAGGAGCGTGAGCGTGAGCGTGAGCCCCATACATCTCACTTAATCAATCCCATTACAGGCTTGGCTGCAAAACCATTCTTTACCCGGTTGCTAATCCACAAAACCTAAAGATCGCTGGAGAGAGTCTCGTCGTACATTAAGTTCTTATTATGATTAGGGAACCATGCTGATACAAGCCTTTATTTCCACCTCGCTCTTAAGGTTGTCTACAGCCAGAGCTGCTGTCATAACCAGGAGACAGGGACGCTCCTGAGATGCCCACACTGCTCTACCGTACTCAGGGGTGTAATCAGAACCAGAGAGAGAGAGACCAGAGAGAGAATCAGACAGAGAGACCAGATAGAGACCCAGACAGAGAGACCCAGACAGAGAGACCCAGAAAGAGAGACCAGAAAGATGGTCTCACCTTCCCTAAACCCAGAATGTCATTTCAGCTTTTATATTTTCTTGCTACTGTTTCCAGAATGTAAATATTTGCCAGAATCTGGTCTCAGGTGTCCTGGTAATTACAGCCACTCAGTGCCATTAAAACAGATCAATTCTACCCAGCGCCAATAGACCCCCTACACACACACACACACACACACACACACACACACACACACACACACACACACACACACATACCCTGCTCCCCACCTGGGCTCCCCAGCTAATTTAGCACAAACATTCAAACTCAACTGCATGTGATCAGTGTGTCGGGGTGTGGAGAGAAGAGCGCCATGTGTGAATCAAAGAGGAGATTACAATCCAGTGAGTGAGCGCTGGGGAGGAGAAGTCCCACCCCCCCCCCCCCCATCCCCCTCAGCCAATCAGAGGGGTGGAGGACAAGGAGAGGGGCGGAGGACCACGCAGAGAAGGAGAGGAGAGGCGAGAGGAGAAAACAGGAGCAGTGTGAGAGGGTGACTAAGGAGGAGGAGGAGGAGGAGGAGGTGGAGGGGAGGGGAGGGGAGGGGAGGGGAGGGGGGCATACAGCGCGAGCACTCTGGTAGCAGTCGGCTAATGACCTGACACATATCGACAGCTCTCTGAGTCTCCCTTTGTTCCTCCCTGTTCCCCGTCCTCAATAATTCATGCAGCTGCGCGGCGCCCTGGCCGCGGCGGAAAGGTGAACCTCGTTAGGCGAGGCAGTGTGACGCCGCTCTTAATTGGCGCGCGCCTCGCTAAAGGCTAAAGTCCCGCGTAAGCGCTCCGCGGCGACGCTCTCGCGCTAAAGCAGCTCTCGCGGACCTGCGCGCACCTGCTCCACCGCCTCGCCCTCTGAAGCCGACCCACGTCGAGAGCCCCACGCAGGGACTAAGTGCAACCGCCTGCTAGCTTAGAAAAGTCCGGCACGGTGCCAGAACTGGGGTCGGCCATTTAGGCTTTATATGGTATCAAAAAGGGAAAATGGCCAAACTGGCACGAACCGCCTCCGGTACTACAGCGTTCCAAACAAAGACACTAAGAATATCTAAAGAAATGATTATTCAGACCGCCAAAATATAAAAACAATGAACACTGGTTTTGCGATTTTCACCTGCAGCCGCCAGTGAGCAGCTGTTGGCAGAGTTGTGACCGATTGTAAAAACCCTGCCTGCAAAATCTTTTAGACAACGGACTAATTGAATTCTCCACAACCTGGTATTTTGCTGTCTGCAAGTTGTATTAACAAATAATAGATATTTGGGGCTGATGGTGGAATCTTATTATAACTGCAGCCTTCCTGATGGCAGATACTCCTGAATTTGTGCTGGATCGCAAAGGGCGTTTATTAGCAGAAGCCACCCCAGCTGGTTATCACTTGTGGACTGTGAGGTATTGCTGGTCCGTCTACCTTCCAGCGGCAGGAAAAGCCGTTCAGCAGAATGTGACTTATCTCCAAGTCATAACTTAGCCCCTATCGTTTAGCTATGCTACGAGCTGTTGTTGGGTCCCTCCACACAGAAGCGAGGGCCTCAGGTTCCCTATCACTGCCAGAACTTTCTTTGATCCCCTCCTGTTAAAATGTATGCGGCTTACTTTAAACATGATCTTAGTTTCAAAGGCTGCATCAATAGAACGAACGTTATATTCAGTGTCTATATTATGTAGTAATATACGAATATTGAACGTCTATACAATTCAAATAATGAAAGAAATACAGAGCATTTACTGACAGAAAGGGGGAAAGAGAAAAGAAAAGAAAATAGAGGAGAGAGGAAAACTGAGACTGTCAAATGCTGGAATCTCGATGGACAGCTTCAGAGCCCGGAAAGGCCTGGAAGGGTGTTGGTGATTGTGTGTGTTTTGTACAGTGAGCGTCGCTGTGTGAAGCGGCCTGTAACAAACCCTGTGGAGACGAGTGCGGCCCTCTCATCCTCTGGGGCCCAGCTGGGAGACTGCAGCCTCACTCACCTCTTACAGTCAGGAGCTGATCGCTTCTGAGGGCCCAGTGTGTGCTCTTACCTCAGCCAATCAGAATCCAGGGCTTGTTATGAGACGCCATCGGTAGCAGGGCTTTAGAGGTTTGTACCTGCATATGACTTCTGTCTCTTTGTGTTCACGTGTGTGTGTGTGTGTGTAGATTCTGGTCGGTGGTTTGGAGTATTCCCCTGGCACGCTCCACATCTACTCGGACAGCACCCTGACCCTTCCCGCCATCATCGGCATCGGAGCCGGCGGCGGCGTCCTCCTGGTGGCCATCATCGCCGTGCTCATCGCCTACAAGAGGAAGACGAGGGACGCGGACCGCACGCTCAAACGCCTGCAGCTGCAGATGGACAACCTGGAGTCCAGGGTGGCACTCGAATGCAAGGAAGGTGAGGGCGTGACCCGAACCAGTGTAACTCCGCCCACCCAAGAAGCAGTCAGAGCGAGGGCCTGTGTCGCCGTTACAGCTAACCTGCCGAGTTTCTGCCGCCTCAGACAAAAGTGTCTGCTGATATGTAACCGTGACGGGTAGCCTGTCGCGTGTTTGCCGGAAGCTTCATCACCGCATTCGCCCTCAGAATGCTGTCAAGCCGCACGGCATGATGGGGAGTTGAATGCTATTTAATTGGTCCCTAATGTTGTGATGCCCAGAGGACAAGCGTGCTGGTTCCTGATTGGTGTTCTCTGGTGCGTTCAGAGCTGCTCGGTGAGCTGCTTCTTCTCTGGTTTCTGCTCTCCGACGCTCCATTGTGTCTTACCAAAGGGTTTAGCAGACACTTACATTCCTACCCTGTTTTCTCTCCAGTGCTTTTTTTAGCTTTGTGTGTTTTATCAGATGGTGTTTTTATGTGTGTGTGTGTAACTGCAGCAGGCCTGAACTTGATGCAGGGATTGACACAGTCTTTGTGAAAACACTGAACTGGGTCATACCGTAATGATTCCCTCATCGTTTGAAGCTGATGTTACTGGTGGGTTTAGAGGGATCTGCTGCGTAGCTCAGGCGGGGCTGCTGGTACGTTTATGTACACGAGCAGAACGGAGCGGTTCTCTTCACTTAAGGGGGGGTTAGGCTGCATTTCCACCTCGGTTCATCTTTAGCAGAGATACTTTATTGATGCTTTACGCTGATGCCGAAAAATCATCTGCTTGATGAAATTTTGCTCTGAGCTTACCCCATCTGGATTCCAGTGAACTGTGTAGAATTCAAATCAACATGGATGTTTTTATTGCATTGAGAAGTTTCATTCAAAGACTAGCGGCTCAGACTTCTGGAAAACTCTGTTTACGGAATGTCTGTGGATTAGCAGCTAACCTGAACTGATCTGAACGTCTCCTCCTTAAGCTTTCGCCGAGCTGCAGACGGACATCCAGGAGCTGACCAATGACATGGATGGTGTGAAGATCCCCTTCCTGGACTACCGCACCTACACCATGAGGGTTATGTTTCCTGGCATTGAGGAGCACCCCGTTCTCAAAGAGCTAGATGTGAGAGAACCCCACTTCCTCAATCTACTGCTTCTCATCTGTCTGTCTGTCTGTCTGTCTGTCTCTGTCTGTCTGTCTGCCTGACGGTGCTGTCTGACGTTCAGCCGTAAATAGGTTGCAGGAGCTTGGAGCTCTTTCCAATCTTTTAATCCTGCCACCACAGGAGAAGAAGAAGAAGAGGAGGGGGGGGAGGGGGAAGGGCATAGAGGGGGAGGAGAGATGGAGAAGGGAAGGGGGTGGTGGAGGTATATAAGGGGAGGGGTGGTGGAGGTATATAAGGGGAGGGGGTGGTGGAGGTATATAAGGGGAGGGGTGGTGGAGGTATATAAGGGGAGGGGGTGGTGGAGGTATATAAGGGAAGGGGGTGGTGGAGGTATATAAGGGGAGGGGTGGTGGAGGTATATAAGGGGAGGGGGTGGTGGAGGTATATAAGGGAAGGGGGTGGTGGAGGTATATAAGGGGAGGGGTGGTGGAGGTATATAAGGGGAGGGGTGGTGGAGGTATATAAGGGGAGGGGTGGTGGAGGTATATAAGGGAAGGGGGTGGTGGAGGTATATAAGGGAAGGGGGTGGTGGAGGTATATAAGGGGAGGAGTGGTGGAGGTGGAAGGGAGGGGAGGTGGTAGGGAAGGGGGAGGTGGGAGGGGTAGGAGAGGGGGAGGTGGTAGGAGAGGGGGAGGTGGGAGGAGAGGGGGAGGTGGAAGGGGTAGGAGAGGGGGAGGTGGGAGGAGAGGGGGAGGTGGGAGGAGAGGGGGAGGTGGGAGGGGTAGGAGAGGGGGAGGTGGGAGGAGAGGGGGAGGTGGAAGGGGTAGGAGAGGGGGAGGTGGTAGGAGAGGGGGAGGTGGGAGGGGTAGGAGAGGGGGAGGTGGTAGGAGAGGGGGAGGTGGAAGGGGTAGGAGAGGGGGAGGTGGTAGGAGAGGGGGAGGTGGGAGGGGTAGGAGAGGGGGAGGTGGTAGAAGAGGGGGAGGTGGAAGGGGTAGGAGAGGGGGAGGTGGTAGGAGAGGGGGAGGTGGGAGGGGTAGGAGAGGGGGAGGTGGTAGGAGAGGGGGAGGTGGGAGGGGTAGGAGAGGGGGAGGTGGTAGAAGAGGGGGAGGTGGAAGGGGTAGGAGAGGGGGAGGTGGTAGGAGAGGGGGAGGTGGGAGGGGTAGGAGAGGGGGAGGTGGTAGAAGAGGGGGAGGTGGAAGGGGTAGGAGAGGGGGAGGTGGGAGGGGTAGGAGAGGGGGAGGTGGTAGAAGAGGGGGAGGTGGAAGGGGTAGGAGAGGGGGAGGTGGGAGGAGGGGAGGCGAGGGGCTGCATTGCTTTAAAACGCTGCCCTGAGGAGTAGCGTCACACCGGCACTGTCTCACAGTGGCGCCTTCGAGCAAACGCGCCACTTTCTGCGCGCTTTTTAATTAAAACCTCGGGCACATGCCAAAATCGGCGGCCCCGCAAGGCCCCCGTGGAACAGTCGTCTAGTGACGTGCCTTCTAAAAAAGAAATGTTTTGAGCGCAGTCGGCAGGAAAGAACAAGTCCTTCAACAATGGCATTTTCACCGTGGCTGAGAGTCTTCAGCGTGCAGTCGGGGATAAATGCCGCTCTTATTCTCCCCATTGTTCACAGCTGTTTCCTTCACCCCACTGACTTTTCCAGAACCACAGTGTAATTTGTTCTTCATATAGGCCTCCATGTAACAGTCTTTTTTCTTTTCTTTTCCTCTCTCTCTTCACTCTGTCTTTTTTATTCTCTCATTCTTTTTAATTCTCTCCTTTTTGCACTCTCTCATTTGCTCTCTCTCACTCTCTCTGTTCTCACACACTCTCTCTCTCTCTCCCTCTCTCTCTCTCTCTCTCTCTCTCTCCCCAGTCACCAGCTAATGTAGAGAAGGCCTTGCGTCTCTTCAGTCAGCTTCTGCACAATAAGATGTTTCTTCTGACGTTCATCCACACTCTGGAGGGTCAGAGGTCTTTTTCCATGCGTGACCGCGGTAATGTGGCCTCCCTCCTCATGGCGGCACTGCAGGGAAGGATGGAATACGCCACCGTGGTGCTCAAGCAGCTCCTGGCCGACCTCATTGAGAAGAACCTGGAGAACCGTAACCACCCCAAGCTGCTACTCCGCCGGTAAGCTTCCAGTGTCCCGCAACGTCTTGTTAGGAGGCCAACAGGACGCGTAACCAACGTGTCTCTCTCTCTTGCAGGACCGAGTCAGTGGCGGAGAAGATGCTCACCAACTGGTTCACCTTCCTCCTGCATCGCTTCCTGAAGGTGTGTCACGCTTTTCTTGGTCAGATGTTTTCCCTGTTACTTTTTAATCCGCTGTGCCGTTGGAACAAGGTCAGACTGATTTGCAGGTGTGGTGTTTCCAATGTTGATGCGCTAATGCATCTGACCTAGTGGTTCACTGTAAACGGGTCGTAAGTGTAGCTCGGGCCACGGACTCAAGAACACCGGGGCACTGGCGCTGACCCAAATCTGGCCCTGGGAGGGCAGCTGGGTGCACTTCATATCAGCCACTCCCAGACTGAGCGAAACGACTGACCGGTGGCCTGGGGCCGTGAGCACCGTCGGGTGTGTGATCCCGAGGATCCCAGCGAGCGCCCCATCGGAATGTAGCCCTGGCAAGCCGCCAAGTATATTTAAGGCTGATCATTACAGATGTTCGAGCCTTTGGTTTTGGCTGCCACTGCGGCCTTCTGGAGTAATTAGTCCAAAATGCTTCCATGAGCTTATTGGATGGCCTGATGGTGAAAGGACTGCCCCGTTCCTCCGGCCTCCTGCTGAACTCCTCCGAGAGCCGGACTCCTGCGGGGGAAAAGACCCTGCACGAAAGACCATCCCTGCTAGCACCGATGCCTCTTGGGCTCACACTTCTACAGCTGCTGTCTTACGGCTTGAATGAGATTTTGTACAAAACAGAGAGTAGAACACACCGCAAGCTTGTGCATCCAGCAAAACTTAGTAAATATGTTGGTTGATGTGCTTTAAGAAGGCGCTCATTAGAGAAGCTCTCTGCCCAAACACTTCATTTCTCTTCTCTGTCTCTTGTTCACTCTCTCTCACTCTCTCTCTCTCTCAATTTCTCTCCCTCTTTCTCACATTCTCTCTCTCTCTCTCTCTCTCTTTCGTGCGCTCTGTGTAGCAGAGTGTGAATCAGGATGTCAGGCTGTAATTAATAATGTCAAGCTGATCTTGCTTAAGGACTAAATAACAGCCTTCTCTCAGTATTGCTGCTTAGTCATCAATAGCTTTTAAGTGGGTAATTGGAGAGTTCTTCACTCCTTGCAAATGCCATCTAAAAAGGAGTGTGATTGGGCATCTACATTCAGTGGTCCCTCTTTCTCGGCATTAGCCCCCCCCCTATACACACACACATACACACACACACTCATTCACTTTCTGGCACCTAAGCTGTTTTTTTCCACCATATGTCTATCACTCACAGAATTACCACGTTTAAACTGTTAAAGGGCATGAAGTTGTTTTTTCTACTGTATTGTTTAAAATGAAAGTTACATATTTGAGTGCCGTTGATGGGCGGGGCTTGTGAGAACTGAGCTCTCGACTGTTTGAGTTTCTGGTGACAGGACTTCGAATGTTTCTCAAACCCAATGTCATTTTCTCGTCCCTCTTGCCTCTCCAACGTTCTCTCTCTTGTCTCTCTTACTATGTCTCTCTCTCTTGCTGTCTGTCTCTCTGTCGTCCTGCAGGAATGTGCCGGAGAGCCTCTCTTCATGCTGTACTGTGCTATTAAGCAGCAGATGGAGAAAGGGCCCATCGATGCCATCACCGGAGAGGCACGTTACTCCCTCAGCGAGGACAAACTCATCCGCCAGCAGATCGACTACAAGCAGCTGGTGGGTGTCCGTCTCGCACTCCACCGCGTTCCCATAATCCCTCTCCCATTTCCCGTCAGACCACGCCCCACCGCTCCACAGCTGAGCACCGACTCCGGCTCAGTGGACAAATACTCGGACAAGCCGACCAGGGATACGCTGTTTTCTACAGCTACGTTATTAGGTCATACTGTTCTTGGAGCCAGTAATCAAATGTTGCAGTGTAGTTTGCTGCCTTTGACATTTGGGGAGTGGAGTTGTAAGGTTGGCAAATAATGGTTAACAACTCTCACTCTCATCCTGTCATCATGTCCTCCTCTGATCCTGGAAAGCATAGACCCACCAGAGACCCTTCTCACCCCACACACCCCAACAAAACTTCACCTTACACACATCACCCCCCAGGTCACCTTACACACATCACCCCCCAGGTCACCTTACACACATCACCCCCCAGGTCACCTTACACACATCACCCCCCAGGTCACCTTACACACCCTAATCCCCCCACATCAGTGGCCCTGGAATATATCATCACCATCATTCCCTCATTATTATTGTTGTTGTTGTTGATACACTGTTGTATTCTTCATATTTGGAAAAGAAAGTTGAAACTTTTTTCTCAGTTGAAAGGACCACAGTGTCTTCCTCTTGTAATCGACACGCTCAAGGCCGATAATCAAAGACTAAACAACCAGCCATGACTGGAAATGCTGCACTTAAATAAGTGTGCATTCATTTAAATGCACACAATTTATTACACATGAGAAGACACCCAAGGCAAGAATCGTCATGCAAAACCAGAAATGTCTCTCAAAGAGAGAGAGAGACAGAGACAGAGAGAGCGTGGGCGGCTGATGTGGTGTGCAGTAAGTAAATGAGCCTTGTTGTGTTACAGCTCCATTTCCCCAGTCACCCAGCGGTACACCAGTGGCCTGTCAATGGCCGCCTGTTCAGTCTGGATCAGCTTATACGAGTCAATAATCAGTGCAGCTGTGAACACATCTAAGCAGTTTTCCTGCTAAAGAGCCCTTCCTTAGGGACAGGTCAAAGGTCTTAGAGAAAGATCAAGGTCTGTAGGGCTGCAGATCCCGCACAAGTGACCACCTGCTCGCAGTATCATATATATAAGAATGAGAGTCAAAAACCGACTGCAGATCAGAAATTGGAGCACTCACAGTGATGAGTCATATGTGGTTGTTGTCACAGGTGCAGATCTGAGTGTAGTTAATCTAATGACTAAGATCTTTGTCATTTTCTTTATTCAGTACAAATATCTCTGCAGTGGGTTCAGTGATATATTATTGAGATCAGCTTCAAATGTCTGTTTTTCTGTGTGTGGGTGGACGTGTGATAAAAGCTTTTAATGAGTCTAACTCAGCCATGGGACTGAAACACATCTCCTAAACACTGCTAAAGTTATGCCGTATGTGTGTGTGTGTGTGTGTGTGTGTGTGTGTGTGTGTGTGTGTGTGTGTGTGTGTGTGTGTGTATGTGTGTGTGTGTGTGTGTGTGTGTGTGTGTGTGTGTGTGTTATGTTACATGAACACCCTAAAAGAGCTGGGAATGCCTGTAGTGAATATCTGCTAATGCTGTGGTCTGGAGTATTCATGCTGTTTTATGCTATGGTCTGATTAGCCCCCGTGACCTTCCCATGTGTTTACACACACCACAGTTCACTTCACAGACACTGTTAGAAATACGAGGACATTCCTAGCAGCAGCTACTAGAGTGTAGCCTGTTATATGGGGACCATGGTTTCCTGCATACCCAAAAGGAGAGGCCAGAGAACCGTACCGGTCAGTGTTCTCATCTAGCCCACCTGGTTTAGCTAATGTGAAGGACTTCAGGCCATGAACAAGCTAATGAGCTGATAATGGGCCGAGGGACATTTCCACACGATGGATCCTTAAACCAGCTTTACATTTGTGTTCCACCCCAGACTTCATTCACGCTGTGTGAGGATTTGACTGTCTGTCTTGTGTGGTTCTCGTATCTCTGTTCAGCCGGCAGTGTGACACGCTCATTTCTGGCCAGGTCGCTGCTCTCTCTCCCCGTTTTCAAGCTGAGGCGTGTTTTGTAAAACCCCCTTGATCTGCTCCATCTTCAGCGGTGTGTGACAGTAGACAGGGTCTTTATCTGTGACATCATGGCCATGCTGTTTATATTGCTGTGTTGATCAGTCACGCCGCGGTGTGAAGCAGCACATGGATTGATTAAGAAGAGGCTGACAGGCCTGGGGAAATTGCTCTCTGAATCTATAGAGACGCCTCCACCCTCGAATGGAAATATATACAGCCGGGCACACATCTCTGCCTAGACCTGTCTCCACCTTCCAAGCAGAGTGCACGGCTGTGACTTTCACAGAAGCAGTGATTTGTGATGGTGGAGGGGACAAATGCATTTTTCTAGTCACCTTCTCACTTGTCATAAAGTGTTTGCTTTTCCTCGGTGCTAAAGAGCGCTCTTTCTCTCTCCGTCCTTCCGTCTCTCACCCCCCCTCCTCCTCTCCTTCCTCTCTCCTCCCTCTCTCTCTTCCTCCACCCCCCTCTCAGACTCTCATGTGCATACCCCCGGAGGGAGAGGCGGGGACTGAAGTCCTGGTGAAGGTGTTGAACTGTGACACGGTGACGCAGGTGAAGGATAAACTCTTAGATGCGGTGTATAAAGGCATCCCCTACTCCCAGAGACCCCAGGCTGATGACATGGACCTGGGTGAGCCCAGAACCGTGAACACACACTTCATACACATACAAATGACAAATTAACATTTAGTCCTGTAATTAAAAACTCCTCTGTGGGCTCCAATTAGTCCACATCAATTTGCATTATGCTAATAAGCAGTAATTTGTAATTAGTTTTTTCTTCTTTTTTTTTTTTACTATTTGTGTGGTTGAGATAAATCGTGTAGTCCAGAATGGGGATTAACCAGTGCCAGTTTTTTTTTTTTTTTACATGTTCTATCCATTCAAAGGTTCTGGTGTTTGGGTCCTCATGTGCCATGTCTTGCTTTGTTCTCAACAGAAGCCAGTAGCTCTCATCAAGTACATTTGGTTTCTCCAACAGAGTGGAGACAGGGCCGTCTGACCAGGGTCATCCTCCAGGACGAAGACGTCACCACCAAGATCGAAAGTGACTGGAAGAGGCTGAACACACTGGCGCACTACCAGGTCAGGCTGCCAGAGGGCGCTCTGCTCGTTTGGGCAGACAGACGTATCAGATGCTGATTCCACCCTCCATCTCTGCAGGTGACAGATGGCTCCGTGGTGGCTCTAGTTCAGAAGCAGGTGTCTGCGTACAACATCGCCAACTCCTTCACATTCACGCGTTCGCTCAGCAGATACGGTGAGGCCCGGTTCTCTCTGATTGCTTGTTGTTTCCTCCACCGACCACAGCCAGCCTGTCCCTGCTTCACTCATTCAGGTTCAGTCTCCTCTACCTCAGTCCTTAATTCAGTGTCCTCTGCCTCAATCCTTAATTCAAGCCTTTGTATTAAAGACCCACTCAAATTCAATTTCTCTTCTGCTGAAAGAAATTACGTGTTTGGGTACGTTAAAAGCGTTCAAAGTCATTCATCCCCAGTTTAAGGCCATTCATCCCCAGAAAAAGTGTTATTGAAACAATAAATGGGGACACACACTCAGTAGCTGGAGAATGTCCACCGGTCTTATATACAGCAGCTCTTTTGAAAGGTGCCCAGGACTGATGTGTTTACACACAGATCATCTGCTGGCCCAAAGCTTTGCCTCATTATTACTCAGAAGGACCATTATTATGTTGAATAAATTAGCTCTCTGTAGTGCTCTGTTTCTGTAGGCACTCTACGACTCACTGTGATTGTGTGTGTGTGTGTGTGTGTGTGTGTGTGTGTGTGTGTGTGTGTGTGTGTGTGTGTGTAGAAAGCTTGCTGCGTACCTCCAGTAGCCCGGACAGCCTGCGTTCTCGAGCTCCCATGATTACGCCGGACCAAGAGACGGGCACCAAGCTCTGGCACCTGGTGAAGAACCATGAACACACGGACCAGCGTGAGGGAGACCGCGGCAGCAAGATGGTGTCGGAGATTTACCTCACACGTCTCCTGGCAACGAAGGTATTCCAGTGCTGCCATATCCATCATCCCCTCTTCAACCTCTGAGCCTATGAACATCACCGCGGAGTCTGCAGACTTAAGACACCCAATCCCAGACATCATACCGTGCGCTAGGAATCTCTAATCCTGGACCATGGTCTATAAAGTCCGCTCCCTGAGATAGATGATAATGATGATGACGATGATTTGAAATAAGCCTTGCCCATATTTGTTCCTGTAAGTCTTTAAAGCTAATTGCAAAACTGATTTGACTTTACGAGCACATAAATGTTAACAGTGTGAGCGGTGAGCGGCTGTGTGTGTGTGTGTCTTGGCTGATCTCGGGCCTTGATGCCGTAATGCTCTTCCTCACGTGTGAATAACGCACCGCCCCGCAGACACACTCGGCTCATGCTTGTTTACCCTGAGACTGTCCACCCAGAGCAGAGATTTCGTGGGATGTCCACTTCCTGAGCACAGGACACATATTTACGGGACACGTCCCTATGTCCCAACGCATTTACCCGTTTCCATGGAGAATATGCAGTTTTACAAGATGCTTCTATTCACTGCAACATGTTATATCACATGGAGCCAATACCCTACCTCACTCAAGTAGCTGCAGAGCCCTTCAAACGATCCCGCCCCCACTGAGGTGGCCAATGAAATCAGCGTTAATTAGCATAAAGAATTCCAGCGACCTCTTCTTCACAGCTGAGAAAATGACAGGACCTAACACCCCCAAAAACTGTCTGTTGTTGTTGTTGTTTGTTTTGCTTTGTTTGATGGTAATTGTCACACGCATCTTTCAAAAAGCAGAGTAAAACACTTTAAGGTGGGCGTGTGTGTCGGGTGGAGTACAGCGATGTAATGGCACGGTGCCTTGGTCCCGTGTGAACAGGGTACGCTGCAGAAGTTTGTGGACGACCTGTTTGAGACGGTGTTCAGCACAGCCCACCGCGGTAGTGCCCTCCCCCTCGCCATCAAGTACATGTTTGACTTCCTGGATGAGCAGGCGGACAAGAGGCAGATCAGTGACCCGGATGTACGTCACACCTGGAAGAGTAACTGGTGAGCCTTTCACTTCCTGAGTCACCACCTATGACTTCCTCTTGCGCGTGGAGCTTGTGTGGAGTGGGGGTGGCGTCTTATCCGACTGCGTGGCTCATGGTGAAAACGCCATTCTCTGATTGGTTCCTTATCCTGATTTCTCTGTGTTTGCCCAACCCCCCTGTCCTGCAGTCTGCCCTTGAGGTTCTGGGTGAACGTGATCAAGAACCCCCAGTTTGTGTTCGACATCCACAAGAGCAGCATCACGGACGCATGTCTCTCCGTGGTGGCCCAGACCTTCATGGATTCCTGCTCCACCTCGGAGCACCGCCTGGGCAAAGACTCGCCCTCCAACAAGCTGCTCTACGCTAAAGATATTCCCAACTACAAGAGCTGGGTGGAGAGGTATGAAGCACAATCTGTCCCCTGTCCAAACGATAAAACCCATTGTTTGCACTTTTAGGGACTAACTGTATTAACCAGTTAGAAAAGTCTGGAGTTTAGTTAAGTGCAATGCTGTGGTGGGATCTGACCTATGACCCCCTGGGTCACAGCTAGTCTTGGGTCATTGCTAGTGCTTGAGCATGCCACTGCTAGATGGTATGGAGTGAGCCTCGTTAGCCAGATTTCCCCATAGCATCCACTGGGCTACTTTGTAAACAGACTCTTAAATACAGCGATCAGTGCCAGCTTAGGTTTGATTTTCACATGCTGGAAAATTCGCATTGACTGGCAGTAATAAGAAGTATATTGATCGTGTGTTTGTGTGGGTGGGTGTGTGTGCAGGTACTACAGAGACATCAGTAAAATGCCTAGCATCAGTGATCAAGACATGGACGCCTATCTGGTGGAGCAGTCTCGTCTCCATGGCAGCGAGTTCAACACACTGAGCGCGCTCAACGAGCTCTATTTTTACATCAACAAGTACAAAGAGGAGGTGGGTTCACAAGCAACTTCACTCCATTCGCACTGTAATCATTCGCACCCAGCTCTCACAGATCTGGGATCAGCTTTCATTTCTCTTTTCCTAGTTATGGCTTCAGGTATATTAGTGTAAATGTTCTGGAAGATGTAGATGTTGGCTTCTACTATGGAAAATTCTCAATCATCTTTGAGGAACTCTAACAAGATTTCGTTATGTGGTATTTTAGTTTGTTCTGTTAGATTTTCTTGTGGTGGTGGGAGACAGTTAAAGTTACTTAAGATGGTTCATGAATTGCAAATTCCATTTCAATATTATTTCGTCCATTTTGATGTCCATGTCTTATGAGATTAGGCTTCATATTCATCCCGAGCTCTATTCAACCTCTTCAAATGGTCTGTGGCCAGAAAGCTTACTATAGAATATTGAATTAGAACATGTATGTGTGTGTGTCTATCAACTAATGGCTCCTCTCTCTCTCTCTCTCTCTCTCTCTCTCCCTCTCCCCCTCTCTCTCTATCTCTATCTCTACCTCTCTCTACCTGTTCCTTTCACCATACAGATCTTGACAGCCCTGGACAGAGACGGTTACTGCCGTAAACACAAATTGAGACACAAACTGGAACAAGCCATTAACCTGATGTCAGGCAGCAGCTGATGGGCCAAGAGGAGAAGAGGAGTGGTGAGAAAGAGGAGGAGGAGGAAGAGGAGGGATGGTGAGAGGAGGGGAGAAGACTGGGTTTGGAGAAGGGAGGGTTGGCAGAAACGCTCTGAGAACCGGACCACTACTGTAAGGTCCACAGCATGTGCTTGGAAGAGGAGGGGCCATCACACTGGACAATCAGTTCTTATGGAACCACAGCACACAAAGCCCAATATTTCTCTGGTCAGGACCCATACTGTCCAGTGGTCCGGGACACCTCCCACCCTCTCGTACTTTATCTGTCAGAATATCTGTCTTTTCTCAGTCCTTTTAATTTTCCTTTCTTTCTGTCTTTCTCTGTATTACTGTGGATTAATCTCCGTGTCTTTCTCTCTGTCTGTCTGTCTGTCTCTCTCTCTCTCTCTCTCTCTCTCTCTCTCTCCTCTCTACACTCCGGCCTATTCAAAGCCACTCATATAATGGCAAACTGCCGAAAAACTTTTGGACGCGGACAACTGTGGATCACTGAGATACATTCCAACGAGAAAGGCACGCGCGCTGTTGCCTTGGAAACCATGCTAAATTGTGTAGTGCCATGGAAGCAGAGGAAGTTGAAGTGGTAACCTTAGTAAAGCTTAAAAACAGTGAAATGATGCTTGTTCAAATGACGCCATTCGCCAACTCTCTGAGAGACTCCAGAGGGTCTGAGAGGACCGTCTTGGTCTTAGAGTCCGATAAGGGGGGGAATATCGTGAAAAAAACATCTCCAGAGTGGCCCAGTCGCCCCCGAGGTGTCTCTGGAGGAACTGTTCTGAGCGGGAGTGTTGTGCTAGGAGTACGGAACATGAGCCACTTTTTTTGTCTCAAAAAAAAATTGCCATAGAACCCCCACCCCCAACCCGCACCCAAAAAAGCGCCTTTTTATTTTTGTCTTTTCTCGTGAACCTGGGGCCAAACAGACCTGGTCGTGTGAAGAGGTGAGGATCAGCATCCTACAAAGTCTTGTTTTTTTATTATTTCTTTTTTACATCTGGATTCCCAAGTCCCAAGTGTAATATGGCCTCAGACTGGCCTCTCCAGCCTAATGAGTTCTTTCAGTTTGGGGTTTTGTTTAGTTTGACACTGTACTGCACCATCTCAATCTGCTTTTGTATACCACTGTGTTCCTGTGAGGGTTGGAGTCCAGCTCAGATCTGTTGCCCTTTCCTGGTTCATGTAAGAGGACGGATGGAGTGTTGTGTTTGATATTAGGCATACTGATATAATAGATCCATCCATCAAGAGCAATAAGTCTAGTTCAAAAATGCAAAGCCATGAGTCAAATTCCCCTGCGTGTTCAAATGTTCCATCCCAGAGACTAAATTCACTAACACTCACCTTAGTTGTGTTTGATCATGGAAAAATTCCCAGTTTTCTTTCCTTATGTGTACCTTAAAATCACCCTTTTCAAAATGGAATGTGTGGTCTGTAATGGACCACCAAGCACAATGGGGAAAGGCTGTTCCACTCTCATTGTCCTATAAGTGATTTAACAGGCAGGTGCAGTTTCGAAATGAGATTCGGATGTGAATAGACCCCGAGATACTAGTTCTCCTCCTCCATAACCCTTTCAAGGTTCCTTAATCGTCCCTTTGGACTCCGTCACGAACCCATCTTTGAGCTTCGAGCTTGATCTAAATGGAGATTGTGTCAGATATGTCCGTATTTCGCAAACAACATGGCCTTAAGTCAATGTCCTCTATCTGAGGCAAGCTTCTTTTCCTTCTGTTGCCATAGCAGCAGAGGTCAACAGTTGTTTAACACAAGGTACTCTGGGAAGAAGTCGTAGTGAGTAAATTGGACAATAGATTCTGGGTTTACCCTTTTAAAATTATTTATTGTGCTTTATAATTTATTGTTATTTATTTCACAATGCAACACTGTTACATGTACAGTACTGTTGATTGAGGATATCTTGGCAAAATTTTGCCTGTGTTACAGCTGTTGGTGCAAAAATATTTCCCTAAGACTCTTACGGCTAGGATACTAGAGAAAAAACCTTAAGATTTTATGCAGTAACAGTGTTTGTTTAAATTTTCATATTTTAAAAAGTGGAACCTTTAGCACCAAAAAAACCAGTAAGGTCAGTCCTACAGAAAAATAGAAGACTCTCTCTGAAGTAGATACCAGTTGGGATTTGGAGTCTAGACCATTGTCCTTGCTGGCAGTTGGCAGATCTGTGTGGGTATTATTAATTATGCCTTTAGTATGACTGCACATTCACAAGGACATTCGCTACTTTAGACATCAAGTCTGAAATGGATGGTATGTTATTCTGGAAAATGTGGAGCGTTCCTTCTTCCTGTTGGAGTAACCTTCAGATGCTATGAAACTGATACCAATTGAAATGAATGATTAGCCATTATTAGTAATCTTTGTGAAGCAGTCCCCATACACGCCCTGGTCCTTCCAAAACACAGTGGAACACAAACTTGACATGGTAATATGTCAAACATTGGAGCTGTGTTCTCTAAAGGCTCATTGAATACCATCCATATCTGCTGTCTCATTTTCCGCCTGTGACCGAGCTGTGATTTTGAAAGGGTTGTTAAAGTCAGGATTTCCTGTCTGAGGCCACCTACATAAATCATCATGTATATAGAACTGCACTAAAACATCAGCATCATTCTCCTCCGCCGACATTCAGCCAGGCGTCAGAAGGTGTGTGTCAGCGCGGTGGAAGGCACAAGATCACATTTTAAAGCGTCACATGAAAATCTGAGGGTGAGATGTTTTGAACTGCATAGGAGCTCATTGACATTTCAAACGTGCGGGGTGTTCATGAAGGAGGATTCCAGGGTCTGGCACCATGAGACGCCTGCACGTCAACACAGGCATATAAACGGCCACACTAGATGCCACCCTCAAAAATTCAAATGAATCATGAATCTACACCAAAAATAAAAAAATTTAATACATAATAAATATATATATATGTGAACGGTTGGAATTTGATTTAGCACCTCTTGGTTGAAACCACACCAAGGTTTACATCTGATTTTCTGAACTGTGAGCAAACCCAAACATACTGTTGGGAATAGGGGTGGCTTATGCACTGCCTGTAAGAAAATCTTTTTTTTTTTTTTACTGTTTTGTTATTTTTATTTTTTGGACAGATGTAATGATGAGATCCTCGTTATATCTGCCTCGGCTGATAGCCATATGAAGTCAGAAGTCGCATAATAAGTTTCTACTGCAGAACTCCGAGCCCTTCTGAGACGCTTAGTCTGTAAAGTGATAAAACAGCGTACTATTAAAAGCACCTGTACATGTCAGGATGAGACAAATGAGTGGGAGGGGAAAAGATAATTTGTGGTGTTTTTCAGTAGAATCGGTAGAAGAAAATGTCTGTTTTTGATCCATAACTACATTTCAGTCAGTGTTCTAGTTATAAAAAAAAAGAAAAAAGACATTTTGTCTCTGATGACTTATTATAATTTATTTGTCTGTTTTGTCTGTTTATCCCAAAATGTTTTAATCAATTATATTGTAACAAACTTGTTTACAGTTTCAAAGATATATGGAGTTTATTAACAATGTGTCAGGAGAGGAAGTAGCTTTGTGTCTTACTGGCTGATTGGTTGATTGACTGAATAATGGATGACTGCTTTGCCAAGTCCTTAATTCTATATAAATATATAAATATATTTTGTATAATTATTGGTTCAGAATGTTTTCTTTTAAATTATTTTTGTTTCCTTTAGTTTTTTGTTTGTTTATATTTTCTTTTTTTCCTCATTTTGAAGGATTGAATGAATGAGTCCGTTTAAACGCTGGCTGAAGTGAAGTGTTTTGTATATATTTGCACTTTTTTTTTACCCAGTCCGCAAGGTTTTTGAAAATTTGGATTCTAACTTAATGTTCAAAGGACAAGCATGGTGTTTTTTGTTTACTTTTTGTTTTGTTTTGTTTTGCTAATTAAAAGATATGTGGATGATGCTGTATATTTCCTGAATGTTTCTTTGTATGTTATCATCTGCAGTTACTATTTTCTCTCAACAGATTTGATGTTTTCATTCAAATAAAGACAAAGTGACTCAGTGAAAAACGGCACATGAGATCAGGTGAACACACATGCATGATCCAACCCCCCCCACCCCCCACAGCCCAATCCTGCAGAATATAGTTGCCTTTTTCTGAGGCCCAAAGATGCGTGTCTCCTAAGAGCTTGTGGTGCAGGGCATGAGATGAGAGGAAGTGATGCAAGCAGGTGGCATCTCCAGGGACACCAGAGGGCTCAGTGCCCGCATCAGCACCACCTCCAAACTGCAGCTATTCCAACTTAAAAAGCATCCTCATATTTGCCACTTCTCTTCATCAGGACAGGAAATTTACAGGGGTTGAATTATGTGGTGGAGTGTTTGTGTGGTGTAAACTGAACTCTAGTGTTTATTCAGCATCGCCGGCTTTCTCTCTAGATGATCGACAGCATTGAAATTGTTTGAGATACAATGCCAAGCTGTACAGACAGAGGATCTTAAAAAGCCTCTCAGAGCTGGTGTCCCAGTATGTCCTAGAATATCCCAGTGTGTCCCAGTATGTCCCAGTACATCCCAGTGTGTATGCCATGCTCCTCTAGTTGTAGTGGGATTTGTACTTTCTCCTTTTAAATGGAAAAATGATTCAGTTCAAGAGAAATAAAACTTGTTTTAAGTACTTTTCTTGGAGGCATTTACACAAACTAAAAGCAAACTGGCACCTCGGAATATGCTGTGATGGGTAGTTTTGCAAATATGCTGTAGCCCACTGCTATGGTTTTGTTTCTCCTCTTCCTCACAGGTCCTCTGCTAGGCTCAGTGATGGCTAAGTTACCTTGAGAAAGTAATCCGATTACTGATTACTGATTACTCCTTTTAAAAGTAACTTAGTTACGTTACATATTACTTGATTTTAAAAGTAACTACGTTAGATTACAAGTTACTTTAGTAGTTACATTCAGCAGCAAAATTAATTTTTCCAATACTCACTTTATTGGAAGTGCATTTTTAACAGTAACAATGTATTGAAGCAGGTTCGGTAACCGAGGCAGAAACTGCTTATTCCAAAAATCCCGAGGAGGGAAACTTTATTGATAACGCAACCCTGGCGCGCGCAGGCTCCGCCCACCAGTGTGACTTAAAGGACAAGACTCGCCGTGAGGAGTAGGAGTCGCTACAGTATCTCCTGACATTACGTTTGTGTAGCTGCGCGGTATTATTTGTAAATTTATTTGTAAACGTAATACAAGCGAACTGGGGTGGGTTTCCCGAAACGTTCGTAGCGCCAAGTACTTTGTAACCTCGTATGAAGCTACGAACGTTTCGGGAAACCCACCCCAGTTCAGTCAGACAGCTTGTGAAACGAAATACCATTACAATTTCAAGCATTTTAAAGTAGGCGACGTTAGTCAAAATTCCAGCACTTTTCAAACGTGGAACACAAAGCAACATTAAAATTCATCAGGTAAATGTTCCTTCTCCTGTTTTTGAGGGGTGTTTCTTTATACTACCACATATCGTTACGGGAGGACACAGCAAAGAATGACTTGTAAAACGTGCTCGCGCTCTCACAGGGTCGCGCGCAGCGTGCGGAGTCGAGCGCTACGGTCAGACGCAAAAGTAGAACTGAGCCAAGAAGAAAGCAAAAATATATATTTTACTAGGGAAAATATAAATAGTAACGCACAGTAATTTGGATAAGTAACTTTAATCTGATTACTGGACTGGAAATAGTAGCGCGTTATATTACTCGTTACCGAAAAAAGTGGTAAGATTAGAGTAACGCGTTACTAAGTAACGCGTTACTGACATCACTGGCTAGGCTGTAACAGCTAACCCAACATGGCCACCATACTCTCATCTTAAAAGGGTTTTATCAAAACGAACTAGCATATTTTTTTCTGCCTGACCTTAAATTAACATGTTCTTCGTATTTATACAGTAGCATTGTATGTTCAAAGATTTGTTTTCAAACCAGTGTCCTTTTTTTTTAGGGAAGTGAGGTAGTTGGCCACAACTCCTCAGCTCACCCAGCCTGCGGGAAGGGCTGGAGTGGAGAAACACGTCCCATTCAGCGCTGATGGGGCTTATTGAGGATAGCGCGCCCACTCTAGAGAGGCCTTTGATCACTCTGATTTCATATGAACGCAGGAGAAGTCCTGCTAGTGTTCAAAGCAACATCAAATTACTGTATTTTGCTCTTAACATTGTGAACGAAATTGTCTGACAAGCTTATATATATATATATATATATATATATATATATATATATATATATATATATATATATATATATATATATATATATATATATATAACCAAATCACTCCTATTGAGAGAAGAATAACTGTACATAAAGCAGTTGGAACCATGTACCATTACTGGGTCTGATTCCATAAACACAACTTCACCCTCCAACAGGGACATATGTCTGTGTGGAATGAATATAGTACATGATTTGTTCCTAAACCTATAGAAGTTTCTGCGTTCTCTCTCTCTCTCTCTCTCTCTCTCTCTCTCTCCCTCTCCCTCTCCTCTGTTTTTCCACTGGCTGATATTTTGGAGTGAGAGCAGTGGTGGAATCGTCATGAATATGTATGAGACAGAGAGGTGTAACATCTGAAGGGGTTGCAGCAAGACGACCAACAGAGGCCCTGCTCCCCAGACAAAAGAAAAGGATTACAGAAAAAAGTGGGGATGAAAACAAGCAGGCAAAAAGCAGGCCGCCTCTGGGGCTGTGGGAGCCTATAAATAAGTAATGCCTTCTAAGGAGGGAGGGACGTTCATTAGTCTGACTCTCCCAAACCTGGAGGATAAGGAATATGTGTGCAGACAAAGTGGGAAGGAACTACACGCTCTCTGTCTACCAAACACCTACACCATGGCAGTGAGTCAGCCAGTATGTCCTCCCATTTAAGTGGAATGCAAGAAGAGGTGACATTTTCCAGTATTGACTGACTTCAGCAGTACAGGAGAGCAAGGTGTCGTCTGCGCTCAAGGCACAGCGAGGGGGTTATAAACTCTGGAGAAACCGACTAGCTCCTAAGCTCTGTATGAACACTCCCACTGACACACTTCCAGAAAAGGGTAAATCCTTTATTAAAGTGTTTGACAGCACAAGAAAACTAGGAGAAAACGTATACAAAAAATACTCCCATTCCTCTTCCCTCTGTAGGCCTTGGTGGGCTGATGCAGGTGTAATGAGCCGCTTAAGGGGCGGGGCTAGCCAATGCCTTTACGTGCCTGTTGCTGTGTCTCCTGTCTTCTCAGCGTGCAGGCTATATACCAAAGCTCAGTGGAAGTTTCTCCCCCTAAGGGCCCATTTGACAAATGACCCATGCGTTATTGTGTCCGCTCCACTTACCCAGAGGTGGATTTCAAAGCATGCCGAGCGGTCAGGATGGATGGGGTCTGCAAATCTGGACATGCCGCTCAATCATTGGAGGCCTAATCTAATCCCAATCCAGAGGCGTCGGACGTTGCTTTGAAAACCACTTTGGGAAATTAAAAACCGTTTCCAATCATATCTGCCGCTCTTTCTATCTGCCTTGCTCACTCCCTTTTGTTACAACTGCAAACATCAGCCATTCTAGATGTTTTGTATGTCATCGATTCAGTTTAATTGACCCCCTCCCTTTGCCCTGAAGATTCTTGCTCCATTGATTTTCAGATTAACCCTTTTATATAGTGACGCCGGCGTGACTGTAATTTTGTGTAACTAAAGGAAGGACTTTTTACGATACGACACCGGGACCTTGTCATTTATAACTACCCGGAGAACTTAAGAAAGGCACGTTTCTAAAAACCCCTTCCATAAAGGTTAACGAGCATCGCCAAACACTGAGAATGGCGACAAGGACAGAAGCCCTCAGCTACCGGTCTGGCTCAGATCCATCATGGCGGCTTCAGCACCGTTAATAGCTTTCTCTGCTCTCATTACAATCAGGGGGGGGGAGGTTTCATCCAATTAGCTAATTGCATTTTAAAAAGTCACCTGCCACAGGTATTCTCAATCAATCTTGATGGAGGCCGAGAGTACATTGAGGCAAAAAAAATGGCCTTCAGAAATAATTGTTGCTAATAGCAGAGAAAGGAAGGAAGGGATGGATGGATGGAGACTCGGCTTGCGTCAGATAACCGTTAGTGTTAGAAGCTCTCACCTTCATCTTTACCCAGACACTGTAACATAATGAACAATGTCAGGTTGAAGGTTACTGTCATTCCTCCATACATAGAGTATATGTTGAAATGACCATGTTTCTTCTGGTCCACGGTGCAGCATATCAGCTACTTCACAGAGAGGGGGGTGTCATGGGGATGCCACGCAGGAGGGGGCAGGGATGCTCTGGGCATTGGGCCGCCACGCTGCCTCTTCGCTCTGGGGGTCTGAGCACACAAGCATGCCCACATGGAGGATGGGTGCGGTCACCCGGGTGTGGTTACTGCTCTCTGCCTTCCTCACGAATGGATCAAACCGTCCACAGAGCAGTTTCCAAGTGCACTCTGAAATTCAAACAGATTTCAGTATGATCACTGTGTGTGATGTTTAAACGGGTAATGAGCCCTCTGGGGTGACCATAGCGACTATATTGTGGTAACGAGTTTAAAAAAAGACGCAATGTCAGGCTTGCTACACAATGGAGGCGGGGTACTTGTCCTTTTTTTTTTGCCCTTTTGATTTGATGATACACTTGTCAATCAGACTTTTTCAGGGAATTTTGTACATTTTAGACAAATATGTATATATAAATAAATACATAATGTATAAATATTATTTATATATTTAAAAAATATTTTAGTTATGTAATACACAAAGGAGTCAGTCTAGTGCAGTTTCAGTAGCCAAAGGCTATTTCTGTAATGAAAGCTTAGGGTTGAGTCAAAACCACAACCACACACAAATGTTTTTTCAGAAGTAGCAGAGCACCACTCGAATGTTGATACTCAAATGTATCAAAATCGACTACATCATCCTGACCTCTGTGTCCTGGCAGCCATGCTGTGAGTACAGCAGTTCCTCACATGCAGGCCTGCGATTGGCTAGTCCTTGTGGACCTAAAAGGTCTCCTCACTTTGAATGTCCTGCCCTGAGGGCATCTATGAACAGCAGAACCTCACTCTGAACCCCGAGCTCTCACTGGTACAGCAGTATGTACAGATGTAAAGGAACTCTGGACAAATCCTGGCATCACATTATGCAAATAATATACAAAAACGTATCCAACAGCCTTCCATAACTGTCCACAATCTTGGTGTCATTTTAGAGCCATTCATTGGTTCACAATTGTATAGTTAAGACTTCTTTAACTGATCCCTATTGCCAGATGTCCAATGTCCACACTCAACACCAAAGACGCGGAGACTCTAGGTCACCTGGGTAATTGCAGTATCTTTCACTATGGCTCGCCAATATACTATGGTCATTTCTCACTCTCTCCAGCCAGTATACCAACATACTATGGTCATTTCTAAGTTTCTCATGATCTTGACAGTCGTAGATCTTGGTATTGGTCATCACTCTTCCACGGTTTTTCTACCTTTCTCCTCTGAACAAGGCTCAGAAATTAGTTTGTCATTTTTAATGCTCAGAGATAAATTGCATTAAATCATTTCATGCTCCACGAACCTCAATAAAAAAGCTCCCCAGAGTAGTAGATAGTGCTCATTTATCAATTAATGTGCTTTGTGGGGCAGTTTGTGGGGTAGAAAATAAAGGCTCTGTGTAATGTACCTACCAGTAAATGTACACACCCTCGTGCTCTTCAACACAATGACAAACAGGGGAGAGTGAAATTATGGCTATGGTATCATACATTAATATACTCTGACCTTAACAGTGTATGAAAATACAGCAATAGATCAATGGAAGAGAGTGTAATAAGTCTATGCCCCTAAGACCTGCGTTTTCCTTTTGATTAATTATTTTAGTAGTCACTCAATTAATAATGAACTTCCTGGCAGCATTTAGCTGGCCATGCGATTAACAAATGTCTATGATTACTGTTTTGTTACGTTGGACTGCCGTAGACATACTCCTATATTCTACACTGCAGTCAAAATGCTTTATAAAACCTTTGTGTGTCTGTGTAGACTTCTTTACACCTTAGGTCCTCTGGCTTTGGTGGAGTGTTTGGTGGTGCGGAGCCCATGTAAACCCGGTGTGAGGGAATGAGACGTGAATGTGTGGAGGGCACTTTTGGTTTTCATTATTACCACGACACTGCTGACTGCTGCATAGGTAGCCAGGCTAATTAACCTCAGTGCTCTGGCCTGACATGTCTGGATCTGGACTGGAGTGCCAACAAGATGTTTGGTGTCATCTTATAGATTAGCCCACAGCCGTCTCCACGTTAGCAGGGTCCTAATCGCCTGTCCCCTTTGATGTCAGCCTCCTCCTCGTGTGCAAACTCAGGGTAATAATTGAAACCATCAAAGGCTCCCCCTTCCTAATCCCCAGCCATAGTAAATCCCCCTCTCTCTCGTTCTCTCACTCTTCTCCCTCTCTCCCCCTCTCTCTCTTTAAACCACACAGCAGAGGAAAAAATGAGGGGGTCTTAAATTAATGTGCTTAGCGTTTCCATCAAGACATGACAGATTCTTGCAAATTATCCCTTTGAATAGGTCACGGTTTCACAGTCCTTCCCAGCCCCCCCCCCCCCCCCCCCCCCACCACCTCTTATTATTATTCCTCTTTTTATATTTTCCAGGGTTTCATTTGTCACACACTGATTTGTGAGTGCAATTCTTTTTCCTTTAAAAGCATTAATACTCCCTCTCTCTATTTGTTGGGGAGAGGAGGAAGACCACGGCTTCACACACACTCGTTTGATCCTGCAGCAGCGAACGATTTATCGACCAAGACTGAAATGTGCTGTGGAATATGATCCGTATGTTAATGTCCATCAACCTGTCCAGTTAATGTCACTATAAGCTCTGTCATATAAAGCCCATGTTTGTATGGTTAGATATGAATTATGCAAACATTATTATTTGGGTACCTTATTTGCACAAATGAAAATGTATTGAGGCCTCCTACACATTAACTACTTCCTGGCTTTGCAGGAATTATCAAATATTGATGCTTCTTGGTAAAAAAATAAATAAATAAAAGTCTTAAATAGCAGTATAACACACAAGCACACACTGTATTAAAGCAGGACTCTTCTCCTGAAGTTTGGGCTCAGCGTTTCCTGGTATAAACACCGAGAGACGACACCTGCATGAAGGAACAAGCTCCTGATGGAGCCATCCAGAGGTGCTTCAGGTGCGTTCCAGGGACCGTCTCCGATCCGGAGTCCTGAAAGTCCTGAAACACTGCTCGTGTCCATTATCTGTTCGTTTGGGGGCTGTAGAAGCATAATTTTGTAACACTGGGGCTTGCATGTCTCAGTGATGTCTCATGTCTCAGTGATGTCTCAGCACCAGTAGCCTAGACCATGTACTTCTCTGGCATTTAGGAATCAATCCTGTCTTCCATTGCTGAGTTATGTTCCTTCTGAAGAATCAACTGTTTACTAATTAATCTTTCAAAAAAATCAAAATTTTATTAAACTCTACAGCTTAGAACCGCCCAATGGCCATGGGACAGCTACAAAATGTTGCTATGATATGGTAATATAAACACAAATATGTAGGCCTATATAGACGTGTGTGTATGTACACACGCGCGCACGCACACACTGTTTTCTTCTATTAAATAAGAAGCACTTTGCTTGCACAGCTGATGAAGGAAACGTCCTGTTTTTACTTAGCTCGAATCATCTACAGATATTATATATAAGTTTTGCATGTTGTATCTGGAAGGTTACTATGCGATCAAGAAAAAGAACGTTTGTACCAAATTGCGTCAAGCGTGGCCCTCGACTTGTGGAACAGCCCACAGGAAGACGACCTGAGCCGCCGCCCTAACCGAAATCTGCTACCGTGCGCGCTGATCGCCTCCGCTCCATAGCAGTGCAGTCACACTAGCCTGCTCTTTGAAATTGCATTCTTCTAATCCTTCATTTCGAAAGGCATTCCCCCACAACCACGAGCAATTAGGATAAAATCAAGCGCATTTATCATCGTTTTTAGCTCGAATATTTTACTGTGAAATGTGAAATAATGATGCAGATTATTCATGAAAAGTGGCTGAGCTAATTCAAAACTCCATTTTCACGCGCTTTATCAGTGTTACCTATCACCCTTAATTAGATGATATTTCATAATTTCTTTGGGGGGGGGGGGGGGGGTGAAAACAGTATATGGAAAAACAAGAATGATTGTTAAAACACACAAAAAAAACTACACTGTAAAAACACGGTCCACCTCTCAGCATTAAAGCATGCTCTCCTGAATCCACTCTACTGAGCTTTAAAGTAGTTTGCCTTCGTGTCAGCGCTGTTTGATTAACTGAGCAAACCCAGGCTGTTTGTTCGCATAACTCAAACAGCTATTTCTAAATGTCACTCACATGCTCGACTGCACAGGCTCGTTGATCTGTGCCGTGACACAGCCGGCGGACACAGGCTTTGAACAAACTCGATCGATAAGGACGGAGGGAAGGATCCGGTTCCTTTTCCCTGTCTGCCTCAACAATAGTCACCCACAACCAGGCTGTCTGTCTCTAAAATGGGACCCGTCCTCGCACACTGCTCTCTTTATTACGGGAGTCGTCTCGGCCCCACAGAACCGAGGACGAGTCCGGGACTCCATGTCGGCGCCCTTGCCTGCTGCCCAAAGAGCCTCCATAGCATTTCCATAATCACTTCATCCACGCGATGGGATCGGGCCTCGCACACAAGAGCGAAGACGCTCCCCGCAATACGAACCGGCGGAGTTCTGGCAGCACGTAGGCTGCTGTTTGGGGCAGATAAGAAAGAGGCGGGTTGGAAGGACGGAGACGGTGGGGCGCAGGGAGGCAATAGAACCGTAAACCCAGAATGGCGAGCTTTTAAACCCGGTGATTATTGCTTCTGTGGGATCCGACTAGCTTTAGAAGATGAAAAAAAGAACAGGCCTTTTACATGACAAGAAGCCTGAATTTAATGCCTCCATATTCAATTACGGTTTTTGACTTCTTTTTGATATGTCACTAAAATACTTGAAGGCCATTTTCTGTGATTATGCCAAGATGTGTTTAGCAGTTCTGCCGTTTTTGATGAGTCACGGTCCCTTTTACCTGTAGCTTCTGGGTTCATTTTTATAGCGACCAAGTGCTGTCAGGACACAAGATGGCCGCATTTCGTTTCAGTGATTTGTCCAAAACTGCTGTGAGCGAGTGTGTAGGACAGTGACTACCTGCACCAGGGTTTAGTGTGTAGGCCACAGTAAATATTTCGATCAAACTCCACTATAAAACCAACCGCACCACCTCACTATACAGTGTTAAAATGACTCAAGCCCAATTTTAAACGAACTTTGTTAAAAGTAGACTTTAATAGGGGTGGGCGGATTGATATTTATATCGATAGTATCGATACAAAGGTGAGGATCGGTATCGGATCGATACCACAGCGAAAATATCGATTCTTTTGCTGCAGTTTAGAGGTCTGCGCGGGACTGCTTTTTTAATCCCGCTCCCGCCCGCTCCCGCTTGTTTTAATCCCGCTCCCGCCAAAAAATTGCTTGTTTTAATCCCGCTCCCGCCCGCACCTGCTTGTTTTAGTCCCGCTCCCGCCCACACCGGCCAAAAAATCGCTTGTTTTAATCCCGCACCCGTCCGCCACATACACATTTCTGTCGCCCCCCGCCCGCAATCCTAATATGAATTGAATTAATTAGATTTAGTACTTGAAATTTTCTTATGTATCTATTAAAACAGCTATATAGCGATGGATCGCGCTGTCCCATTTCTTACCACAGTCCAAACACATGCCGTCAGGTGACGTACACCAACACTTTCTGATATCAATCACAACAAGCCAATTTCCCTCTCCATTAATTACAATGGAATATGACTTCCATACATCAGACTTTCCTGTAGTTGGCTTAATTGTGGTGTATTCGCCTGTTTTAATTGAATTTTCCACAGCTGAAACTGGTTGACCGTCTACAGCAGGGGTCGGCAACCTATGGCACGCGTGCCACCATTGGCACGAGGCATAATCACTGGCACGCGACACGCTGGACCAGCATCAGCAAAATTATATATAATTTAATATAAATTATTATATTAATGGATTATAATTTCAAGTAAAAAGTATCGCGCCCCCCCAACGGTTTGGAAGTATCGGTATCGGTATCGGCGATACTGACCAGTATCGTATCGGTATCGTATCGATACCAAAATTCCGAGTATCGCCCACCCCTAGACTTTAACGACGTGATTCCAGCCTCACCACAACCGTCCCACGTTCTCAAATACAGGTCACTGACCTGAGGTCAGTCTTCCAGGACGTCTTCACACATCTCAGTCTGGCGGACTGATCTTAAAGTGACGCGTCTGGCCTTGTCGGAATGCGTGTTCCTCCGCCGCGTCCCCGAGGTGAAGCTTTGGCAGCTATTCCCCCGAGGACACGCCCCCCTCGCCCATCTGATCTCGGAGACGTACCGAATGCGCGCGGAGTGTCACCCTCTGACGGTCTCGCCACTTTAAGCGATCATTCTGTTGTGTTTCCAACATCTGGCTGCCGCGCCGGGGAGCGTCGAGGAGGCATCGCGGCCGGCTGTTCCGAGACGCGCGCGGCTACGGTGGCGGAGACGGCCGTCAGCAGGTGTTCTCCGAGCACCTCGGCGCAGGTGCCCAGGTCGCTGTCTCACCGCGTCAGGAAACGACTCCAGCTAGGCAGATCTCATGACTCAGACTCGGCTGTTCTCCTTTTGTGAAATCGCTGTCTTAATTAAAATGAGTTATGCCAGATGGGAAGCAGATTGTATTATGAAAATGAGCCAAGTTAGCAGTAAACACGGTTCTGTCAGCCCAATTCAGTGTTCAGTAACTAATGTGCATTTACATGACTGTGCCAGAATCGCAGGCTTGGTGGGTCTGGTGTGTTGGGGGCTTGGCCTACAAGCTTAGGTTCCTACAGCCATGTGGTCTGGACATCACTGCATCCCAGCACACTGGTCTCTGCAAGACTACAGCTTTCATTTCTTTCAGAAACACGCTGTTTGATTGGAAATGATTTAGATTTATTTTTACTACTGTCTCTGAGACAAGCACACATGCAAAAGCAATGCATGCAGGAACACACAGCCCCAGTCCAGGTGCTCGTGGACGTTTGCATGGCCGTCAGCAGTGATGCGGAAGATGTACTTGACTGCATTAACCCTGCCATTTCACGTCATAGCCACTCTCACACCGGGTGATTAAAAAGCTCTCCATTAGTTATTTATTTGTTGCATTAGCTAGGGTCCAGCTACCGAAGCCACGTGTCAATTTTCAAATCGACTGCCTGCCATAAATCATCTCGCTGGCCAGATAGTCATCTGCTCCATCCAGTCCAAGTCGTTTTCACTTTTTCCCTTGGAGCGTCTTGACAACACGTCTTAAGTGCAAAAAGTGTTCTCACTTGGCTGCTCCAAACACAAATTCATTTATAATTGGTCTTGTCCAAATTATATATGGTCTTCTCCAAATTGCTTCCACATGGGTGCCCCAGAGTCACAGGAGCTGGAGGCGCTAGGTGCTAGGAGTTGTGTTATTGGAGTTGTGTTATAAGAGTTGAATTATTGGAGTTGTGTTATTGGAGTTGAGTTATAGGTGTTGAGTTATTGGAGTTGTGTTATTGGAGTTGTGTTTTTAGCAGCTATTTGTTCTCCAATAGCAATGGAGGATGCCACATTGGTGGTCCTTCCTCTTCCCTCTTGGCACGAACAGGAAATGGTGTGCAGTGTGTGTTGTGTTCATCGGGCCACTGCGTGTTGTTAGTGGTGCTAATCCCAGCTTTTGGCCCCAATAACAGGATCAAACCAGAGTCGACATGAGCTGCTATCTCACAGGAAGAGCTGTAACATACAGGGGCATACAAGTCTCTCAAGGATGTGTCTCGTTACGTTTAAGACTGACTATTTGGGCAAATAGATGTGTTTAACACATTATTTCACACCCTATCAACACCAAACAAAGGTTTGGCATTATATATTTTACAACTTAATATCTTTTTTTCAGAAATGTACCAAAACATCTCTGTGTATGTCTTACTATCATAACAGCCAGAACAATTAGTCATTTTTAAAAATGACTTTTTTATGTTGAATTTAAGATAAAATTCTATTATGTCTCCTTTTATATTCTACTGTAGACAGTCTATACAGATATGGTGTTTTTACAGATTTAATTCTTATCTGGTTTGCCAGCTGAATAGATCCAAAATCAGCCACATCGGTACGTTATTCATTAGGAATATCCATGCAACCTTGAAGTACTGTCAGAAAGGTTTAGCTATGCCAGTTTGCAGCGTTTGGTATTGTTTTCCCTTTGAAAAGACTTTCATTACGCTGTCCATTAGAATAACCTTTTATCAGTTCCTTATTACAATGGCTTAATCAAGAGCTCAGGTTTCTGTAAGTAAGAATTTTTATGCTAATGTGCTAATGTCCACTGGGAGAAGACACTTGTTATGATGCAGGACGATCCAGCCCGGTTACTTCTCTTAGCGCGCTCAATGTTGGTTTAAAAAATGAAGTGCGCTGCCCTCTGCTGGACAAGAAATGTATTGTTTAATTAACCCGAATCAAAAAAACACATCACAAGGCTTTGAGGCTATAATCTTAGCGTGCTACATGCAGACATTAGACACTGTATTGTTAATCAGGCAAGTAAAACAGAAGCATGCAAATATTCATGAAATGTCAGTAGCTTTCATCCGAATCCATAGTGAAGATATTATGTATATTTGAAATACCTATTCACTAACATACAGCAAAAACAATGCTGCACTCTGCAATGTAAAATGGAGACAACATATGAACTTTGTCACAATGCACAGTTACAGCACATTACTGTCATTATAGGCCAGATTCATTCATCACAGAGACCAAAAACCTAGCTGTAGCTTTATTATCCTTAAATTCATCAGCTAGGAACGGGAGGTAATATCACCTGGCCAGTATTTTTCGCATTGTTTAACAGTAGCACGCACACACACACACACACACACACACACACACTTCCAAGTACTCGACATGGCCAATAAAGCGGACATGCGTTTAACTAAACGTACGCGGAGAGGCTCCGGTCCTTCTGTCTGGCTTCAGGACGAATCCTGTACCGGCCTGTGGTTGGGCAAAGGGACAATCGTCACCTCCATCAGCGGTCTGGAGCTACGGCAGGCGGACGGGCGGCGCTGCGGGCCCAACAGACTCCTGGGTCACGGACGGCATGGCTGCACAAGGTCCCGGCACTGAAGAGCAGAAGAGGAACAAGGCAGCGGTTTGTGTGTAAAAAATGACCCACACGTCCCTATCGGAACGTCTCTGACCGTAAGTGTTCAGCTGAGGTTCCTAGGTTTGTGTTTGAGACGCTTCCCATAGGGAGTCCCCTCTCAGTTGGGCCGCACTCCACTCATGACTGGGTCCTTTTGTCTTATTGCAGAGCTGTTTTTTTTACACTTTCTCACATTTCTTATATTATGCCATTTCTAATATTACCCATGCTTCTTTGTGATGTTTTGAGCTTGTATGTGTTATATTAGGCTTTGTCCCAGAAATAGCGACCGAACTCATTAAGTTCAGCATCACGGCAGGTGCCTACAGAACCATACAGCCTGGCAGACTTGTGCATTAGCAGACAGAAATGTTAACGTAGCCATTGAAATATAATCACAACATTTCACTAGTTAACATGTCACAGTGGAACATGTGCGAACGCTACTGTGTGGTGGGCCTCGGTGCGAGACGTCTGAAGCTGCACGTTTCTCTTTCCACTTTTTCAGTTTCTCTTTTGCTTTCACGGGTGCACGACAGTCAGTAAACACCTATGTGGCGTATTTACCAGAGAACTCGGCACCCACAGAAACACAGTGGCCGTGTTGTAAAGCCAGGAAGCGAAGCCCTGATTGGCTGGCCACGCTTTTATTTTGATTTGGTTTTGATAAAACTACACGTGCCAACAATTCTTGCATGTCTTGAAGGTTTTATGTATCATATTGCACCCACAGTGCAATATATGGATAACAGTAATTATGTAGACCTACGTCCTCATACCTACAGGTTAAGGTTAGCATCAGACTGGGCATGATTTTCAAAGGGATCCAAATTGCCTCTTGAAATTAATCCTAATTCCATCTTTGACTTCTGTTTTATGAATACAAGCCGCAGGAAGCTGGTGGCGTGACCTTGCGTGTGGCAACCATCAGACCTCATTCATTAGTAGCAGTATTAGCATTTGCACACAAACTCACCCGTTACCACGGCTGCATCCCCATCCTCTTCCTCACTGGTCTGTGTCTTCTTCCTGAGGTGACACACTACCATGGTGGCGTTGAAGGCTCTCTGAAACACACAAGTTCTTCGTGTTTTCATCACAGTTAACAACACAGCAACCCTGGTTCGTGTTCCCAGGTGATCTCCGAATGCACAGAAGAACCCAGAGGGGACAGAGGGACCAGTGAGAATGGTTGGAGGACTTCCTAAAAGAAATCACGCAGGTGTGTGTGAGGGCAGGGCTGTGTGGTGTGAGGGGGCGGGGCTGTGTGGTGTGAGGGCGGGGCTGGGTGCCTATGCCCTACAAGTAGACAGCCCGGCTGAAGTGGTGTACACTCTGAATTTCTACACCAGCTGGGTGGGTATTGTGTCTCCCATCTCATCTCCAGGGGGCAGTGTGGACGCAGCTTTTCTCCTGAGAGATAGCTAGAGGGTTCGGGACGAAGTCTGTGCGATAGAGAGGTGAACGATGCAGTTTTCGGAGTCATTTCCACACATCACACATGGCCATCCACAGCCAGGAGAGCAGGAGCTCACCTTCCACTGACTCTTGGCAAAGTTCTTCTGAATCTGCTTGGACACAGACACATGAATGTTCCTCTGCAGAGCAGTGCCTCCCGAGATCCTGCCACAGCGAAACATGCATGAAATACGTGACAGATACATTTACGCTATTGCAACACAGTGATACAATCAACTGAGAAAGGAGTACATGGGGAAGGAAGCGTTCTTTAACATACTGGAACGCCTTGCTTGTGTTCAGTGCTGCTTGGGGTCAGAATAGCACCAATGTGCACAGTTCACTCGAGCAAGTCTGATGTCAAACTATGTAGCTATTTGCTGGCTTTGCACCACTGAAGCCCCATTACATCTCACGTGCAGTGTTGGCAGCGACGTGCAGTCACACGTGTCTCAGGCCTGTGAGGGTTCGTTCAGTAAGGCTGATGTAACTGGGCACTGCAGCCCTCCAGACATCCTCCACCAGCTTGATTATGCTCGTGCGTGCACACACTTTAACGACCATTAAAGACCACACACATGGTTGTGACTGCGGTTCCAGTAACATCTGCTCAGCTGTGTGGCTCATACTGCTGTTCTGGTGTGCACACGCGCATGCACACACACACACACACACACACACACACACACACACACACACACACACACACACACACACACACACACACACACACACACTCCTACGTGAGGATTACTCTCTCAATCCCTCCCTCTCTCACACGCTCTCACCTTCTATTCCTCTCTCTCCATCTCTCTCCCTCTTATCTCTCTCTCTCTCTCCCTCACACACTCTCACCTTCTATCGCTCTCTCCATCGTTCTCCCTCTCCCTCACATACTCTCACATTCTATCACTCTCTCCCTCACTCTCACCTTCTATCGCTCTCTCCATCTCCCTCTCCCTCACATACTCTCAATTTCTATCACTCTCTCTCTCTATCTCCCTCACTCTCACCTTCTATCACTCTCTCCATCTTTCTCTCCCTCTCCCTCACATACTCTCACTTTCTATCACTCTCTCTCTCTCCCTCTCCCTCACACTCTCACCTTCTATCGCTCTCTCTGTTTCTCTCTCTCTCAAGGCCCATCCACTCCCCCATCGCTGCTATTTATAAACTCACCAAGGATGCCGCAGGGCCTGCATACAACTGTATCTCCTCTCTGGCTCCTTCTGCAGTAAGTGGACTATGAAGTCTTTGGCTGGAAGCATTAGCAGAAGAACAGAGCAGAGAATACAGTAGGATCAATACAGTTTAGTGTGGGCGATGAGGGTGCGAATAACAGCGGCTTTCTTTAATCCATTAATTCAGTCTGAAATTTTAGACATGTTTCTTCTCTGTTTTGCAGTTTTAGGTATTTTTGGTAACTGGTCTACCCTTACCTACAGGTAAATGTAATCATATATGTCCTATAATGTAGCATTTGCAAACCCCAGTCCTGGGCTATTCCAGCTTGGAATACTTGTGCATCTACTCATCGCTAAGATGAGTTATATTTCTATGTTATGAACAAAATGCAGATTAAAAGAACAGGGATAATGCCACAGTTAAAATCCCCTGGTCCAAATCAGTGCTGTATGCCAGACAGTTTGATGACCTCCAAGGGCTCTGGGTAGTGGCTGGTAATTTTCGGTTCTTACCTGAATCTGAAACTTCATCCCAGTACGGTGAGTCGAACTCGAACTCAGCCTTTATGATCTGCTTGTAGAGTTGAGTGTCATTGTCATGGTAGAAGGGAGGATAACCACACAGCCTGCAGTGAGGGGGGTGGAGGTGGGGGTGGAGGGTCACTGGGTGGGGTCACACTGTGGCTGCTCTACATCTGTATCCAGTCGAGATTGCTCTATATACTCTGTCTTCTGAATGTAATTACACATGCAATTTTGTCTGCTTTGACTCCAGCAGGTTGTAAAATGAAACAGTGACTCTAGAAATAAGGAGCACAACGTTAGCTTCACCTGCAGGCTATTTTTATGGATTTTGCATGAACTATATTGGAAACACGGGTCTTTTAATACACAGTCCTCTGTGGACCTCAGGGGAGACTACACTCTATGTATCATAAGGAGGCAAATACAGTTTATAGGTAATGAACATTTCATAAATATGCACATATCTCCAAAGCACTTTGAGCTAAACGGTGTGTCCTCCTATGTGTGTTTGTGTGTGTGTGTGTTCACAGAAGTGCATACGCTCATACAAACACTTACAGTATGAAGGAAATGACACCCAAGGCCCACAGATCCACTCCTTTACCGTACGTCTTCTGTTGTAACAGCTCAGGAGCTACACAAAAACACACATGTAGTAGAAATGTAGCTGATGAGGTCAGAGCGTGAGTTCCAGGCCAAAGATGCTGGAAGCAGGGAAAATGTTCAAAGTGGCTTCTGGCCCACCGCCTGATAATGACTACAGTGCTCCGATAATTTGGGGGGGAAACAACCCAGATTAACAAGACAGTGCCCATATGGGCTGACGATCTGAAGATCTGTACTGCTAAGATTACCACGACATCACAAACGTGAGCTAAACTTTATGTTGTAAGCGCCTTTGCTTTTTAAAATACTAAATATAATGCTAAAATTAAATCAAATTAAAATATATTTAAATGTTTGACATAGAAAAGTATATCCTTGCTGAAAAGCTAAATGAAATGCATTTGAATGTGTATATCACCTCCAGCCTATGTAAGTGGTACTGGAAGTACTTTATAGGTGTTTTTTCCAGAACACATGAGTATGACTGAACTCTCTTAAAAGTGTAAGGATGATGTTACAGCTGCAGTGCATTTTGGGAAGCGCTCCCACAAGGTTCTAGCTTATGGCATGGATCATCATTCATGAGCTAAATGTATCCCAATATTAAACTTACCAGAAAAGCTTTTAAGGAGAGTCAATTAAAATGTGTTGCAGGGTTACTAGATGATCTTACCTACATATGCAGGGGTTCCACAAGCAGTGGACAGAACGCCCTGCTCCTCCATCTTAGACAGTCCAAAGTCACTAATGACGATCTTCGCGTCTTCTAAAGGACTCTCATACAGCAGGTTCTCTGGCTGGCAGCCAAACACACACAAGCTGCTCAGTCACTTACCAGTTTCGAGCTGCACATTGCACACGTGGTTATTACTGGAGAATCAACTGAGAAAACAAGAACTACTCTGCAACAATCACTGGGTGTGGTACCTTTAGGTCCCGGTGCACGATGCCCATGTGATGGAGGTACCTGACTGCCCCCAGCACCTGCAGGATGACGCGGCTGGCATCCTTCTCCGTGTAGCTGCCCCGCTCCAGGATCCTGGCCAGCAGCTCTCCGCCCGTCACCCTGCAGCGCCCACAACCACAGGCCTGGGATCAGTTTCACATCTGCTCCATCCTTTACTGTAACACTATGAGTGAGGAATGAACCTGGTCCGAGACCGCAAGCAAGACCGTGCCATAGTTTTACTAGCATCTCCACATCTATTCTAGTACAGACTGTAAGCGCGTGATGCGGTTTTGCTTGCCTCGGGCTGGCGGCACGTGCATACGTGTTTGTAAATGCATTATGTAAATGTATACAGAAAACTCTGAACGGTATAATGAATTACTGGGGTCTGAAACCCCTTGTTGAATTCGTGCACTGAAACGCGTGTTCAACATGTCTACTCACAGCGTCATTACCAAATAGAGTTTTGTGGGCGTCTCAAATGTCTCTTCCAGGGAAACAATATTTTCATGCTTGATTCTGGAGAGAGAATACATTCAAATCTATATTCAGGCAAGTTGTTATAATTTGAAATATATATATATGTAGGCCTACCATTTATAATATTCAGGATGTTTGAGCAAATGCTCGAGCCTATTTCTAAAATTTAAAGGATTAAAAATAAATTCTCAGTTAAAAAGTTAATTTGTACAAAAATGTCCACGAACCGGCGTAATACAGCAATCTCGTTCTCCAGCATAGATTCTTTACCCTTTAGCGCCCTCTTGCGGATACACTTGACTGCTACAAGCTTCTGGGTACGTCGGTGTTGAGCTAACCTCACCTCGGAGAACGAGCCTCTGGGAAAAATGTATTCCGGTGTCACTTTAATACAACATTATTGGATTCGTATGGCAGTAAAGGATTATGATCTCTGTAGCTACGGCGCCATGTTGAGACGCACATGAGCTGAGACTAGAGACGATCATACCGAACTGTTGTTGTCATGACAATTGTTGAACGAGTTGTTAAAAAAACGACATGGGACGTTAATGTCGTTATCGCACGACTCTCCATAAACGGAAATGTTTTGCGTGGACGGAGACTTCTTCACGTGCAGCTCTTCTCGGTTGCCCCCACGCAGAACATTTGACATTTGACAAGCCCGCTACACAGCGCCAAATCCATCAACGCAAAACCCAGTGACTCACTCTCCCAGTTTCTCTCTCAGTTCGTACACGGCACTGATGTCGTCCGCTTTCTTACGCGACTCCTTCATTAGTGGCATCTTCACCTTGGCGGAATGAGTCACACACGCACGCACGCACGCACGCACGCACACACACACACACACACACACACACACACACACACACACACACACACACACACACACCACACGCACACACACACACACACACACACACACACACACACACACACACACACACACACACAGCCCATATACACGAGTGCAGGCAGAAACACACACACAGGCCCATACACACGAGTGCAGGCAGGAACACACACACACACACACAAAGGCCCATACATACGAGTGCAAGCAGGAACACACACACACAAATACACACACAGGCCCATACACAAGAGTGCAGGCAAGAACACACGCACACACACACACACACACACACACACAGTGAAATTAAAGGATCTATCTGTTTATTTCAGATCAGATGTATCTAGGCTCTCCGATACCATTGCATCCTCAAACACACAATACATCCTGTGAAAATGTCTATTAAAACAAAACTTACTCTTCAATATATAAGTAAGTAAGTAAGTAAAATACATTTATATAGCACTTTTCACAGGCACAAGCCACAAAGTGCTTTACAACGGAAAATAAAATAAAATAAATCAAAGACACAAAAACACACACTATAAAACAGAAATAAAATACAGTGTACAAGGTCAACGGCTGCAACCTCCACCACTAACTAAACGCCTGCGTAAAAAGGAAAGTCTTTAGCTGTTTTTTAAAAGTATCTACAGTGTCAGCTGATCTTAAATGTGGAGGAAGTGTGTTCCACAGTTTTGGAGCAACCACCTTAAATGCTCGGTCTCCACGAGTCTTTAGACATGAGCGTGGCACAGACAGTAAACTCAGGTTGTTTGACCTGAGTAATCGTGATGAAGTGTAGGGGTGGAGCAGGTCAGCGACATACACAGGAGCTGTGTTGTGTAGTGCTCTGTATGTTAAAGTTAAAATCTTGAACTGGATCCTGAATTCTACAGGAAGCCAGTGTAAGGATTTTAAAATGGGTGTTATGTGAGACCGTCTGCTTGACTTGGTCAGTAACCTCGCTGCAGCGTTTTGAATTATCTGTAAACGTCCACGAGCTGATACACTGAGAGATGAAAACAAGGCATTACAGTAGTCTATGCGAGATGAAATAAACGCATGGATCAGCATCTCTAGATCTGCTGTTGAAACCATAGATCTCAGTTTACTGATATTTCTCAAGTGGAAGAAACAGGATCTTGACAGCTGTTTAACATGAGAATCAAATGCTAAAGACTGATCGAAGATAACTCCCAGATTTCGGAGGCTAGTGTGGACAGCAGAGGAAAGAAGCCCAAGATTTTGCTTAATCGTTTGACTAAGCCTATCAGGAGCAATGATCAATACCTCAGTCTTGTTGTCATTTAGCTGTAGGAAGTTATTTGAGGTCCATTCTCTGATTGATTGAAGACAATCTAATAGCCTAGACAAACTATGAACCTCACTTGGTTTAAAAGAGAAATAAAGCTGAATATCATCAGCAAATAAATGATAGGAAATATTAAAACTATTTAAAATCTGCCCCAAAGGTAACATATACAAAGAAAACAACAAAGGCCCTAAAACTGAACCCTGTGGAACCCCACAGGTTAATGGGGTTGCCTCAGACGTGTAATCTCCCATCGTAACTGAGAAACTTCTCCCAGTGAGATAAGAAATAAACCAATCAAGTGCTGTTCCAGATATGCCCACCCAGTCACGTAACCTATTTATCAGTATTTCATGATCAATGGTATCAAACGCAGAACTGAGATCCAGCAGCACCAACACAGAGCAAATATAAATATAAATTGTTAATTGCTGCCAATTTCTTTACCATCATAAGACAGAGAAGCAGGAGTGGTTGCGTTTATTATATCGCATAATCCATCTGAACACTACAGCAGTGTTGCGTTTATTATATCGCATAATCCATCTGAACACTACAGCCCCAGATGCGAGATTATTTATCAGGTACACTGCAGTTTTGCGTGGCTCTAGCTGAGTCTTACAGTCACAAAAGAAGAAACAAACATTCCTTCTCCCGACAGAACGTGACATTAACAACCAGACAAAAAGAACACTTCCCACAGGCTGACCATTTAATGGGCGTCTGCTGTTGGAACCTGTATAACAGAGGTGTAGAGCACAGATCGATGGTTACAAACAAAATGACAAAGTAAGCAATTACCTGAAGACTACTGCTACCGAAATGTGGTTGGTACCCTCCAGTAACTGGGAGTCCAGAGCTTCTGCTGTGTCCACGTCACTGAACGTCCAATCTGATCTGAGCTCCTGAAAGAAAAATCACATGTATTTTAGACTTATGACCTTGGACACCCACACACCTAAGAGAAGACAGACGCGGAGAATGAGTGAAGTGTGTGTGTGTGTGTGTGTGTGTGTGTGTGTGTGTTGTGTGTGTTGTGTGTATGTGAGTGAGAGAGAAAGAGACAGAAAGAAAAAGAGGATAGAAATGATTCTCTCCTTCATCTAATTGAATCCCTTCATCTGAGAGATGCACTTGATGCTACAGCCATGGTTCTTTTTCACTGCAGCTGGTTGGGTGAGGGGCAATAGCCTCGTGTTGATCATAACTCATATTTAGAGGAGCAGACATCATTGTCTCTGTTTATAAAACTGCCTGGTTTTTTGTGCACTAGAAGGATCCCAGGCGACCTCTCACACTCCTTGTATGGACACAGGCGTGAGCCACCATCCACAGTGCCCCCACACCACCTCCTCTCCTCTCCTCCCCTCTCTTTTCCTCTCCTCTCCTCCTCTCTCTTTTCCTCTCCTTCCCTCTCTTCTCAACTCCTCCCCTCTCTTCTCCTCTCCTCTCCTCTCCTCTCCTCCCCTCTTTTCTCCTCTCCTCTCCTCTCCTCTCCTCCCCTCTCTTCTCTTCTCCTCTCCTCTCCTCTCCTCTCCTCCCCTCTCTTCTCTTCTTCTCTCCTCTCCTCCCCTCTCCTCCCCTCTCCTCTCCTCTCCTCCCCTCTCTTCTTCTCTCCTCTCCTCCCCTCTCCTCTCCTCCCCTCTCCTCTCCTCTCCTCTCCTCCCCTCTCTTCTTCTCTCCTCTCCTCCCCTCTCCTCTCCTCCCCTCTCCTCTCCTCCCCTCTCTTCTCCTCCCCTCTCCTCTCCTCTCCTTGCCTCCTCCAAAGACACTAACATGAACACTGTTTCTGTCACCAGTCCCAGAACACGTCTTGCACAAGATATGACAAAAGCTCCAAGAAAAGTAAACATATGGCATTAAAAATGAAGATGATGGAAAGTGTTTAGGCTAAACTCTAAAGGTCTATGTTAATTATCAATTGAAAGTCCCTACTAATATATAATGTTTTATTAAGCTACACCTTAGACTATTCTTTATAATTATAAATCATGTAGCCAAAAAATGTTTAAACGTTGTATTAATAATTGTCACCAGAGGGCAGCATTGTTTAACTTTAAACTATTCCACAGTATTAGACCTTGATTAGATCTTAAAAGTAAATAAACAAATCTGTACATGGGTGTAATTGAATTGACTTAGTCTGCACTTTTTAACATGGTAAGAAGATCTTTATATAAAAACAATGCAGATTGTTTTGCTGGACAATTGAACTTTGGCCTTTTATGTCCCATAGCACACGGATTCTTGAGCTAAGTCATGACTGTTTTTCCATTTAATAAAGATCATGTCAAAAACAGACAAATACTGGTGACCCTGGTTACAAAAGAGGCAACTCTGTCCCTTGCCAGCAGTGACATAAGAAGAAGGTTAAAAGGCCAATCAGATTATTCAGGTTATTCAGATTATCTTTCACTTAAAGCAGTGAGATCACTTGCGGTCATATGATGATGCATGACCAGAGGTCTTTTTCAGCATATGCTGGGGTACATGTCCCCAGAGCAAAATCATCTCTCTCTCTCTCTCTCTCTCTCTCACACACACACACACACACACACACACACACACACACACACATTGATGCACACTACATTCTGAAATGTGTGAGTACTAAGACACACATGCTCAAGAGCTGTATTCCAGGGTGATTCAGATTTTAATGTGACTCTGGAAGAGGACTGGCAGATTGATTTCAGAAGTACATACTGTACACTGTATACCACTGACGTGGTCACCTCAACCAACATTATGGGCTGAGAGTTAAATCTCCACACATAATTAATGCTGTTATACATAAATAATTTGAGTTGAGAATTCCATGCACCACCTGGTTATCGACAAACTGTGGACATTTGCATTCATCACACTCTGTACCCTGCGGTGCAGGTGATGCTGGAAGGTTTCAGTTACTACCAAAAAGGACAGAGGATCAGGTATTATGGTAAGGAAATAATTAGTGAGCTTAATTGAAGTAAAGTCTGTCCCCCTTCAAACACACACACACACACACACACACACACACACACACACACACACACACACACACACACACACACATGGCAGAGCTAATCCTTCTATTCCCTGTAGTTCAGGGTTCTTCTGGGAACCAGAGCAAGCTCTCTCCATGGGTCTGCACAGCGGGCCAGGATGCAGTGCAACCTTATCTCTGACATCATAAAACCGTTACCCCTTGTGAGGTCAGGACACAGTTCTGCACCTGTTTAACCTTTCACTCCGCCAGCTCGGGAGTCAGACAGCTGCCAACGGACCCGCGTTTCCTTCTGGGGAAACCCTCAGTCCAGACTGACCACATCTGCGTCCTCTGTACCCGCCGGTCTGTACCCGCCGGCCTGTACCCACCGGTCTGTACCCGCCGGCCTGTCACGCTTCAATTAAACAGCGAAGGAAGAAAACACAGGTGTGCCATGCTGATTGGTTGTTGTGTTGGAGGTTTGTTGTTGTTCTGCTTCAGCGCTTTAATATGACCTTTGACCACAAACCACGCTGGAGAGACGGATCTGCACCGCATTGATTCCCTGTCAGACACCATATGACGGTGGGACGGTTGTGGCATCGGCCCAAACCGGCACCGGAGCACGCGGTATACCTGTGCCGAATGAATTACAACATAAACCATGTGACGTTGGGATATAAACAGTCCCTGTCATTTCATCAACCTCTACTTTACATGGACCGGGGCGGGGGGGTGCAGGGGGCGGAGCAAACCCACTGCAGCGGTCTTGTTTTCCAGAGAGCTATAAAAAAGAGGACAGGCCTAACCTTTGCAGGGCAGCTGTCAGGGAGGGTCACGAGATCCACTCCGACCTAAACTTAGATGGACGGAAATGTATGAGTGCAACTGTAGATGTGTGCTCTTCCTGCCCCGAGGGCAGCGTGCCATGCTAATTCATACCGCCGCTCCAGAGATGGTTGGAGTTTAAATGGAGAATCTCCATTAAGAGTGTAACTTTGACCCCCACCACTTTGACTGGGCATGACCTGCATCTCAGACTCCGCCTCTCATGGCCTTCTCTAAGGTTTTAAAGGAATACTTCACTGAAACACATTAGCCGCTTAGCTATTTGATTTTATCTAAATGAGGTAAAGCTTGTAACACGTTAACTTTTAGCCGTTGCTAACTGTGTTAGCATATTTTGGTACAGACATCCTTTGTGGCAATTGTATGAACAAAAGAGGGCAAACAGATAAGGCCGTTCATTCCCACTTCGTGTGCCGCCACGGACAAATTGATCTGTTTTTGATGTTAGTTGTAGGTAGGGCCAGAAGAGAGCGGGAACCCCCAGTGACTTTGCTCAAGCGTTGATGCACGGCGGCCATTCAGGAGTCTGTAAAGCACATTTGTGTGGCAAGCGGATTATTTTTCGTAACATTAAGCACGACTGCACAAGCGCAGAAGGGGGTGCCACACTTTGAAATGACCAGAGAGGAGCTAACGTCGGGGGAGCCTGGCCAGCTAACAGGCCTTTTATTGACGTGTCTCTGGGACGCCATTAGAAGGACTAGCATACAGATCAGAATACAGATCAGTGTTGAAAGTGATTAGGAATTCATCACATTCATATTAATGAATATTTCACATATCACAAATAGGGTTGCAGCGGTAACCGGTTTCACGGTATACCACGGTATTAAAATGCACGGTTATCATACCGTGTGCGTTTGCTTATTACCGGTAAAAAGCAAGCCAGCGGAGAAACTGACCCGCGCATGCGCAACTCCGCTCCGGTTCAGCTACTAAGCACACAGCAGTGAGAATGGCAGAAAGTGCATTAGACTTAACAAATTTTTTAACAAAAAAAAAGCTTAACTAAAATCAGCGGCGAAAATGACGTAATCGCGGTGGCTCCGCCGGTGAGCGCGGGTCTCGCGCGCTGTCGATTCGCGAGGTCGTGCACGTCTCGAATTTTGTAACTTTGCGCGCGTCGCGCCTCAGCGCAATGAACAAAGTCATGTTTGCAGGGTTCATACACCTTTATAAGGTGGAATTAAAGCACTTGTACGTAACTTTAAAGGTCCGTTTCAATATTTCCCAGCACCTTAAACTTAATTAAGTTAAATATTTATACATATACTCAAAATAATTCGCTTTTTATTAAATTATTTAATGGTTGTTTATTTTCAAAACGCCCAGTCTTAACGTCTTCACGTTCTCTCGTGTTTCGTCCTGGAATTACAAGAGGCTCGTATTTGTTAACGTAATACAAAAGAACTGTGCCGAGTCGCGCGCTACGGTCACTAGTGAAAGTGTAAATCCATAGATTTTTAAGGTCCTTGCTTTCACTGGATGTGAAAGATGCCATTAATTTACATGCGTTCATTTTCAAAATTTTACGTGCCTGTTTTTCATATGTTAAAACCAGACTCGGTGTGAAAGCCTTAAAATAGAAATCTCTATTGTGAGGGTCATGTCAGAAATAAATCCTCTCTTTCTGCAGTATCTGGTTATATTCTAACTTGGCAGTACAACGGACGTTTACAACAGTTGTTGATCAGACACTGACCCAGGTTGAGTTTATCAGATATTAAATAATTTAAACTTAAATAATTGTACTGAAATCCATGATTTAGGTTTATCTAATTTTGCAGTATTTATTTAAACATGTGTACAGCTTATTTTTTTAAAGGAGACATTTTGTATACAATAGTTCCAGGTTTCTACAATAAATAGTTAATTGAACAAAAAAAACTTGTAATTTCTTTAAGGGTCAGTGTATCTTTTAATAATATACAAACTAACTGTGATACCGTGATAACCGTGATACCGCGGTATTTTCTGAGACGGTTATCATACCGTGAAAATCTCATACCGTTGCAACCCTAATCACAAATAATAAGGTACCTGATCGACTTTTCAAGTTTTTTTGCATGATAGTCTGTTACTGAAGAAACTCTTGTTTTCAGCATTACCTTAGTCCTTTTGGTTAAACTATACAAAAAATGCATATGATAATTGTTTGAATTTGTGTATATTTGCTCATTGAACAATCTCCACTTTAGCTGTTACATCAAGTTGGAAGAGAAGATAGTCGCCCCCTACCCAAAGTATGAATTACAAGGCATTTGTTTTTGCCTCTTTTGGGGGAGTCTGTGTTTTAATTAGGAGGTTCAGACCCCACCGGTCCCATCTGTTATTGGTGACATTACGTGTATTACCATGACCCTACATATATTTTGCAGAAGAAGCCAGGAAGACACATACCAAGAAATCAGAAAAGGTCCCAAAACCCCAAAATTCCCTAAACGTGTGTGCTGTGACCATCCAAAACCATCACAGTCATTCCAAATGAGTCTCCAGCTCAACACCAGATTAAGAGTTCACCAAAAGGTCTTAAATCCCAGTATATTACAATCATTACACGTGACAATATAATCATAGCATACTTGTGATATATTGTTTCTTATTTTGCACCCTTTCTTTGGGTTTAGCTACTCTGAGTAGACCAAATAAATCCCTTCCCTGTTTAACAATAATATTTGAATAATTCAATAACACTGCCTGGACAGAACATTGTATATGTGCCCAGTAAAAAGTGGGGAAAATAATCATTTATGTAATTAAGTTCAGAATGTAAAAACACATACAAATATCACAGGAACACTGTAAGATGTGTTGCAGTCTGAACAGACTAGAAGTAAAAAGGGAACCGCCCACTTGTCTGGGTCCACTTGTCTGGGCCCACTTGTCCGGGTCCACTTGTCTGGGTCCACTTGTCCGGGTCCACTTGTCCGGGTCCACTTGTCTGGGTCCACTTGTCTGGGTCCACTTGTCCGGGTCCACTTGTCTGGGTCCACTTGTCTGGGTCCAGTCTGATCATCAAAATATGATATATGATACTGCAGAGAATCAATAATCAGACATCATGCTAGGAAACACACTGGGAAGCTGTTTAGTACAGCAAAACATTTCTGCCATAGCATTTTTTTTAGTATTGTGCCAATGTGAACATGAAATTTGAGACGATACAGTAAAATTACATATACTTCTGGAATTTGAATTTCATTGTGTCAGAATCACGTTTATTCACCAAACACATAACCATGCATCAAACTGACATTTTCATTTAGTGCACTTAGCAGATACTCTTGCCCAGAGGGACTTACAAAAGTGCCTGTTATCTCCGGGGAAGTAACCCTTTCACTAGTACATTAGGCAATAGTCTAAGGACACCATTAAGCTAGAACCCTGTTAAAGAAAACATACACAGTAAATACTTTTGTAGTATGTATAGGGCACTGCAGACCAATACGTTAGTGCAGGAAAGATTCTAAAGCCGGATCTTCCATTTCCTGACTGGCATTGGTTCAAAATAAATAGTCCTTAGGGCATGAGACATACGAGACAGTGGTGGAGGATGAGACCAGTGCTTTAAGGTAGTACGGATGCAGCCATGGAGAGCAATAGAGGAATGCAGGGATTGCTAGAGTGTACTGGTGTGTGCAAAGAAGCCTGCCAAGAGTGAGCAAGTGTGTGTGAGGAAGACTGCCAAGAGTGAGCAGGTGTATGTGAGGAAGCTTGCCAAGAGTGAGCAGGTGTGTGCGAGGAAGACTGCCAAGAGTGAGCAAATGTGTGTGAGGAAGACTGCCAAGAGTGAGCAGGTGTATATGAGGAAGCTTGCCAAGAGTGAGCAGGTGTGTGCGAGGAAGACTGCCAAGAGTGAGCAAATGTGTGTGAGGAAGCCTGCCAAGAGTGAGCAGGTGTATGCATAAGAAGACTGCCAAGAGTGAGCAAATGTGTGTGAGGAAGCCTGTCAAGAGTAAGCAGATGGGTGTGAGGAAGCCTGCCAAGAGTGAGCAGGTGTGTGTGAGGAAGCCTACCAAGAGTGAGCAGGTGCCAAATTAGTGGCTTCTATGGAAAGAAATGGCTCATTCATACCTGGAGGTTGAGGACCACACCCGGGTTTCATACATGTTTTGGGGAAATTCTAGAGATTCCTCAAAGGAGGCCACCAGATCTCAGTGCCACGAAGTTCGAATCTAAATGAGTGATTGAGCAACTATATAGGAAAAAGAGAAGAGGTCAGAGCATTGATCCTTGCTGTACTGTACACCCGTGGAGAACCTGTAAGGAACAGATAACGATCATCTCCATGTTGCTTGATATGAACTGCTCTCTAGGCAGGGTGTAAACTTGAGTCATGCTCAGTCAGGGACGCCAAGATTTGAGAATATGGATTGAGGAACCTCTGAACATGTCAAAGATTTGAGAATATGGATTGAGGAACCTCTGAACATGTCAAAGATTTGAGAATATGGATTGAGGAACCTCTGAACATGTCAAAGATTTGAGAATATGGATTGAGGAACCTCTGAACATGTCAAAGATTTGAGAATATGGATTGAGGAACCTCTGAACATGTCAAAGATTTGAGAATATGGATTGAGGAACCCTCTGAACATGTCAAAGATTTGAGAATATGGATTGAGGAACCTCTGAACATGTCAAAGATTTGAGAATATGGATTGAGGAACCCTCTGAACATGTCAAAGATTTGAGAATATGGATTGAGGAACCCTCTGAACATGTCAAAGATTTGAGAATATGGATTGAGGAACCTCTGAACATGTCAAAGATTTGAGAATATGGATTGAGGAACCTCTGAACATGTCAAAGATTTGAGAATATGGATTGAGGAACCCTCTGAACATGTCAAAGATTTGAGAATATGGATTGAGGAACCCCTTTGAACATGTCAAAGGCAGCGAAAGGTCCAACACGATGAGGACAGATGACAGATTGGCAGTTTGTGGCAGTGTGATGTTTCTGTGCATGGGTTTGAAATTCAAGTGATTAAAATCCTAAAGTCTGGGTAATGAAGAGTGATTGATTAGAGAAGACAATGCAGTGTTACCCTGTGGTAACACTGAAAAAAGGGTTTCCGACATATCACCATGACTGGCAGTTTTTAAGTGCACAGCATGTATAAGTGTCTCAGACACACAGGTCGGATTTCAGTCTCCTGCTAAGAATTTCCATCAGACATGTAATGCAACCAAAATGTGGTCCTTTATATTCTACAAACTGCCTCAGCTCTTGTTCTGCTATGAAATGAAACATTTGGCCATTTATTTATAATCAGTGTGCTCGTCAGTTTAAGTCTTTGGTGTGTAGCGGTGCAGTCTGTGAGCACTTCAGTGCTTTTTAAGAATTGCCTATTTCTCTTATAACTAATTCCCATGGCTGCTATTTACATTAGGACTGCCCACTGACCATCTGTGACATTCTCACTATTTGCGTGTTCTTACAGATCTTAAAGACACATTTCACTTTGCCAGAGACCATGTGTGAGTCACATGGTATTGCTAGATATCAGTCACTAGTGGCTTCTGATTTAAATTATGTTATTGTCTGTAAATGGTTTTTGAGAATCAAAATGCTCCTTTCCTGTAATGTTGTTTTAATATAAGCTGGTTTAAGTTCACCCTAACCAAACCTGTGTAGACCTAGACTACTACAATTTCAGCATCTGTGATTCACCATTAAATATATGGTGGAATATCTGTTAATGTTTATATAGTGATGAAAATTGTATTTTTACGTGTTATGTCTAGTAAATGAAATTATTTTCTAAATGAGACTCACGCATAGTCCAACTAAGGAACGCTTTCTGCCACAGAAAATGCAGCTTCCCACTCACCCACACTAGTCATTACACCACAGATCGCTGCAGTGTTGTTATTTCTGTGAATGTAGGACTGAGATTGTACAATAACTGAATGAGTGTAGTACCAGCACCACTGTGAGCTGCTAACGTGCTTCCCCAGACACTTTCTTCTCTTTCTTTTTTTTGTTGATAATCCGTCACGTCCTGTTGTAAATCTCTTCACACTTGAAGCACGTGTATTTGGTTCTTTTCGCTGTTTTTCTACACGATGCTCAATTTTGCAATTGTTTAAATTGTTGTTCATAGTTTGTGTTTTACACCAGTTGAGACCAGTGAGTCAATGTGAGTAAATTTGTCTTATAATGGCAGTAAAGTTGAATTAAGTTCCTGAGGTAAGAAAATGAGACATCCTCAAAATTACAAAGGAGCATTTTGATTCTCAAAAGACCATTTACAGACAATAAATGTGTGGTTATTTTCTCATCGTTAAAAAGTTACATTAGTAAAAGTTTTAATTTGGCTTAATTTTAATGGGAAGATTACAAGCAACTTCAGCAACTTCTTGTTCACAATTAGTTTAAAACATGTATTTGTAAAAATGCTTCTCAGTCATGTCATGAAGTCTTTAGATCTTCTTTCATTCTCTTTGAATATTCCCAGACCATGAGAATACTCCCCTCCATGCCACGCTCCGAGAGACTATGATTTTTAATACTTTAGCATGTACATAAACAAACTGTGGACAACAACCATCAGATCGTTGCTTGTTCTGTCTCTGGTCATCTCCAGCCGGGCCTGTGCCGCTCACACTCTGTAGGCCTCCCTGCACACACCACCACACACTCGCAGCTGGTCCAGACTGCAACTGTGTGACTCATATTCAATCTTCCTAAGTTCACATACATCACTCCACTGCTGTGATCCCTATATCTGATTTACAACCCTGATACCTTTACTGACAAAGCCCAAAAGGTCACGTCTCCTCTTACCTGAAATCACATGTCTCAACCCACATTGCACACATTGCATTATCTCACACCTTTGCACTCTTGAACTACCACCATACTGCCCCTCAAGACAAAAGGAACATATACCTGGAAGTATCATTATAAATCTGGATGTACCAGCATCTAAATGGTGGAAAGAACCCTCACTACCGGTCCACTCATCAGAGCCTCCTCAAACACAGACTAAAAACCCACTTCTTCATGAAGCCCTTGAATAATCCATAGCGATTTCCCAGCAATTGAATAATCACCAATTCATTACGTACTTGTCCACACAAAAAACCTCTGTTCCTCTTATTTGTGTATACTCCCCCTGTCATGGTTCTGGATTAATGGTTTCCGTAGACTCAGGACCAGAACACTAGAATATAGATTTATTCCATGGAGAGGACTACACTCTATTGTACGTCCTTCTGGACATAGAGAGAAAAATATTCAACAGAGTGTACAGTCATGTAAGTTAGCAGTGAGAGGCTCTTTTAATAGACTACTGTGATGAATTGCTTGGAGCTAGTGATGCAGCCTAAATTTAACATGTAAATGTTGGTGGTTGTTTCGGGGGGGGGGGGGGGGGGGGGGTCACGCATGATCCATGAGTCACTGTCACAGCATGCCTGTCCTATTTTGTGGTAACTGCAAAGCAGCACAGTGAGGACCACAAGAAGATCATTTCAATCAAAACGTGTAATTAGTAGTTATTGATTATTGTGGTTTCAGAAACATGCTTGCACAGCAGGGCTGACCAATCAGCTAAACCTAACACGTTATAAACCTGTATAATTCATCGAGGTAGAAATGCATCACAAACGTCTCCAGTTAAAATCGCTGGTTAAATGAACGTACTAACAAATTACCGCCGATGTCCTAGTGTGCGTTATGAAGACTGTTGGATATAATCCTCTGACTGCACTGACAAGTCGGACATGTTCATCGTGTGTTTTTACTGAGTACACTGAGATCCGGTGTGATATATAAAGCGTAAGGATCGATTGCAGATACAATTACTCTCGGTTCTGCCAGTCTGGTGTAGTTGGGCTGTATACTCACCTTGAGGATTTTGATTTTGGGACTTTTCTGCTTTGTCAGTCTCTTGTAAATGACAAAAGAATCATTCTCCAAACACGTTTTAACAACACCCTGCATGTATTGTAAATGAATAACTCTCGGACAGATAATGGTTTTATAAATTAGTAACTTTTTTTCCATAGAAAAAAAATCTCATTATGTGTGGTTGCTGCAAATAAAGTTGGTTTGTTCTGTCACAAGAATGCTCATCCTGTCAGGACCATATAAACTGTACGTTATACATTGCTGTAAGCCATAGAGCAGGGGTACTCAACTAAATTTGTCCGCGGTCCAATTATGGCAGATACCTGTGACCTGAGGTCCGGTGCGGCGGGGGTGGCGAACGTAAGTTGTTGAGTGGGGGTGGCAAACGTAACACTCATGACGGAGTGTTTTTTCAATAGCCCTGAATTAAATGCTCCGGTTTTTTTTGGTCCGTATCCAGTTAATCAGGAATGAGATTGGGTCCGGACAGGACTGCGTTCGGGTCCGGATCCGGACCGCGGTCCTCAAAGTACCCCTGCCATAGAGATTAGTGGATGACTTCTGTGACGGTGCTCCCCTGCTAGACAGTGGTGGTACTGCACGTGGGCTTTTGTTCACACTGCAGTTCTCCACTTCCTTGGTCCTCTTTGTGGGTGGAGGTTTTGTGGAGGTCTTTAGCAGCCTGAGCACTTTTCTTCTGCTTGGGTGGAGAGAGGTGTTAACTGTGTGCTGACTGCTTCTTCATTGACTGGTGTCGCGCCTTTCGGTTTTAAGGCCTCTTCAACACAGCAGCTGACTGTGACTTCGAAATCATCTGAAACGTTTCCTCTGAAACGAGGATCAAGGCAGCATGCCAGTTCCACAGTTTTCTTTACTTTGTCATTGGCCATTCCATCCAGTCCCAGACTTCAGAGCCGATGGTCTCACTCTGCTCTCTGGTGAGCACTAGTAAACCCTCTCGATGGATCAAGCAGGGACGCAGACGGCACTGGGGACGGGGGGGACATGTCCCCTCCAGATTTATATTGACCCCATCCGAAATCGAGCATCTACAAGCATAAACGTATATATTGTACAGCTTGGTCCCCCTCACTTCAGAATTTCCATCTGCGCCGATGGGTTCAAGGGGTTGGTTGACCTGTTCCATCACAGCTCCCTTTATTAATATCGCTTTAAAATAATAACAAGAAGAAACGTAATGTGTAACTATGTAATAAGTATACAGCACACAGATTCCCTTATGCATATTTGGACATAAGCACTAGAACTAAAATATCTAAAAGTAAATGTATTACTGACCATAATTCAATAATGTTGAATAATACAATTATTCAATAATAATTCAATAATCCAACTTACACTTATAAGGCACTTTAAATGGGTATTGGGGACTAACAGAATTTAGTTCTGTTACATATAGAACACACTGTCTGTTAGAGAAGTCTGCTCAGTATTATTTAAAAATGCAGACAATGCCACGTAAAGCAAAGGCTATAAATATGTTGCAGTCAAGGTCAGGCCTTTATTCTTTGTGTGTGTGTGTGTGTGTGTGTGTGTGTGTGTGTGTGTGTGTGTGTGTGTGTGTGTGTGTGTGTGTGTGTGTGTGTGTGTGTGTGTGTGTGTGTGTTTAAGAGAGGAAGCAGCATATGACAATACAAAGCTTGAGAAATAGCATATCACAGAGATGTTGAAAAAACATGTATTTTAAATCTTGGATTTTTAACACTAGCACACTTTTCCTTAATACTTGCTTTGAACACATCAACAAGTAATCACGCAAGTCATTTAACTGACAATTTACAAGATTAAATTTCCATTTCAAATTTAATTTCTGACTGCAATTAAGTTATGAATGCCTGCTTAAATAGAAACCACACATGTCATACAATGAAAAATTAGTGATCATAGCTAAGTTAAAATATATACACGATTATCATAAAACATTGTTTTCCAGCATTTCACATAGACTTTGTAACTGGTAGTGTACGTGAAGAAGGAAACCCTAGCTTGATACACCTCGATCTCCCTGCAGGTGGTAAATATTTGAAGTATCGTTGTCCCGTTTAGTAATTCCGTATGTGGTTATCTATAATTAATCTATGGTCACATTTTTGTACATCTCCACAAATACATAAAATCAGGTTACATGGAAAATTATGCCCTTTGATATTTATAGCTCGGTTCATTTAATATGTGTGCACGGCTTATAATTTGATCATAGCTATTATATATGACACCATCCAGTTACTGCCGAACAGTATTTGTAACGTACCACAAAGAACTTTTTAGCGTTGTGCATAAATCATTGTGTCATTCAAGTGCAAAGGGTAGCGCGTAGTTTATGATTAACTGACCTCACAGTAACGCATGCTCGCGATTGGATGAAAATTCTGTCCATAACCGGGACGGGGGCGGTACTCCCCAAGTGACGTTTTTGACCACGGCTACCAAGTTAAAGCTCCGAGCGCCTTCGGACTCAGCCATACAGACAGTGCGCGAAGAAAGAAGCGGAGAGACAATTCTGTACCACCCATAGAGATAGAACCGGGAGTCCGTTATTTCTGAGAGAATAATATCAGAGAGGACAATGGTTTAGACTAAGAGTTTTGCAGGGAATTGGTGAATGTAATTCCATTACATTCGTCTATTTGTGTGCGCAAGGGTTGCTTGGTTTTTCGTCTCGACACCCGTCTCCTCTTTGAGAGATACGTTCCCATGCGATTCTTCAGACTAACCTTTAAGTGTTTCGTAGATTGTTTTTGAAGGTGCTTTTTAATTCGGTGTTTTTTCTTTTGCGACCGTATTGTACATTTATTTACTGTTATTTTGCAAAAATCGTATTTTGATAAACACCCCTGTTGCCAATTGCGACAAGATATCTGACTGTCATCGTCAAAGGTTTGACATTGAAAAACGAAAAAAGAGAGAAGTATATTTTAAAGAATAACACTGCTGACTTGATACAGCCTTTACTGAAAAGGCAAAGGACCAGATCTGTTCATCTTTATTGGGTCAAGATCAAAACCAAAAGACATCTTGGTGTCAATAAAGGGAACTGACTCAAGAGAAAAGACAAAGGGGAAACAGATTTGGGATTATTGGGAATCCCATAAATTGACTGATATTTTTTGCTGATTCCCCCTTTCTCAGTCTTGTTAAGGCGTTAAGAGCGCATTGTTTACAAGTGTGAAACTGGGATGGAGAAAACGTCTCTTAACGCAGAATGTGGCGCATTGAACGTAGTCCTGGTGGAAGAGAAGAAGGGCCATCTAATTCCTAACGGAAGTCATCAAGGCGTAAATGGGAACCATATCGTAGGAGCCGGCACCGCCGGTGGCGTCTCGGCGCCTGGAGCGATGTCCATGGCAGAGAACGTGTACCCTGAAAGAGAGACATGGACAAGACAGATGGACTTCATCATGTCCTGTGTTGGGTTTGCTGTTGGCCTGGGAAATGTCTGGCGTTTCCCTTATCTCTGCTACAAAAATGGTGGTGGTAAGTTAACCTCCAGTATTTATGCACTTACAATTCAATATCAGACCAAATAGGCCAAATAAAGTACTGTGCATTCCACTGATGCGTCTCGTGACTAAATCTCCTCCCATGATAATACGTCACAGTCCGTCAGAGGAAACCTCGAGGAGGAAAACCTGCGCGAGACATTGGACAGTTCATTCATTCATGAAACGGCTAGACATCCACTGTTCTCCTCAAGCATTTGAAATAGCAGTCATTGCTGAGTTGTCATTTACTATGTGTTTAGAGAACAGTCGTAACGTTCATGCATTCTGTGCAGTCAAGAGTGATCCCCACTGCGCAAGCTAACGTATGGGTTCAGTATGGGTACGTGTCTATCAAAGCGTAGCTTAAGCTTTTTTTGCATGGCGCGTCAGGCGACGCACAATATTGCGCCTTTTCAACACAATATCTTGACCAAATTTACCGGACTGGGTTTCATTAAGGGTGCCTGCCCTGATGGTCGATGCGCGTGACAACATTGCGCATTTTCACGGTCATCAATTATGACATCAAACCGAATGAGTACGAACAAAACTACGATTAAGGCGTTGTTGGAAGATGCGTACGTGTAAATCTCCAGTAGAAACTTCGTTTGTCAGAGGTCACTAGGAAGGACGTACAAGTATTTCATCACTTGCTTGTCTTGTATGTTACGTCATAGTCGTGTCTCCCTTTTTATGTGAAAAAGCGTCGGAAAGTAGCACAGCATCAAGGATATGGTGGTCTGTAGTCTATTGCATTCGCTGCATTGACTCAACACGAAGGTGGTTGTTCGGTTCTTATATTTCTTATATTTTTGTAACTGGAGGTACAATGACATCTCTAACACTTTCATGCTCCATAACAAATGGCTTCTTTACATTTGTCCTAAACGAAAGATTTGCGTTGAAATATCCCCCCTTCCATCCAAATCACATCAACTGAACGAGCTCATATTAAAAACTCAACGGATGGATTTACATTTGCATCTCAAACTCACTAATTAAGTGGCATAGTTATATGTTAACATTGCGTCACAAGAAATCTGGTGTTTGAGAGTTTGTTCAAAATAATCGCGGGCCGATTGTCTCTGTTTGATCCACCGTGGATGCCGTGCGATTTTAAAGTTATCAAAGCTACCTGTTCTTTGTGCTAAGAAATTGCACGTATATAGTCCGATAGACCTTTGGTGATTACGGGCCTGAAGATAAAGAAAAATGGTACATGTGACTGCCTGACTAAAGAACCAGTAATTAGGCTACGTGTGGTCATCGCACATGACATATTTTAAACTGCATAATAAGACTATAATTCGATTTTTATGCGCACCTATATGAACTGTGACTGTCAAATGGGAATTTGGGTCAAAGCTCGAAGATAATAAGGAAATTACTACAAATTGTACTAGAGGATAATATTCATAATAGGCCTATTCTATATTTTTCTATCCTCTGTTTTTATTGTTTTGTATTTTATTGTATTTTAAAATGGGCTTTAGTTTAATGGGAACATGTCTGCTCTAGGTTTTCTTCCTTATTATACTTCTTTAAATAGACAAACATGAAAAATTATAGCCATAACGATTTTATAACTGAATATTTTCAGACTAAGCCTGGAGTCTCTGCCAGGTCTTTTGGAGAACTGTATACTTTATTGCCAATACCCTTGGCTCCCTGTAGTGAGATAAATGTCAAAGCGCAGAACATTGTTGCAGCACTCGGGTTTCCATTCCCTGTAGTGTGGAAGGGGTGATCTGCTTTTCTGTCCTTCTGGCTGTTTGGACAGAGAGGATGTGATCTGGGTTGGACCACTCGGGCCGCCCCACAACACTGCCCCCTGCCTGCAGTGGACGAAAAGGGCGTTGGGACCAGCTGGTGGGAACAGGGCACGGAGAGCATCAATTCTCCCAGAACAATAAACGATTCAACAGGGACCTGCCAGCCAGAGAAATGTGAGATGCTTGATAAAGGTGTCTAGTGAGAATTGTCCAATTCCCTCAAAGGTCTCTCCTAAAATACTTGTTTTACCCCCAACAAGGAGTGCTAAGGTTACCAGAGAGACATAGAAGGAGAGAAAGGGTAAGAGAGAGAGAGAGGGAGAGAGAAAGAGAGAGAGAGAGAGAGAGAGAGAGAGCGTGCAAGCGTGTCCTGATTCAAGTTGCCAAAGTCAGTGTAGCTGTTTTCAAAATGAGTGCATTTTTCACAGACTGCTGAAATGTTCCCCCAACTCAAACGAAGTCTCCCAGGTAGCCTCCCAGTATAAATAATAGCACTCTCACACATTCTTCATGTCTGCAAAGGCTAGGCTTATGGGGCACTAGTGTTTATTTTGAGTTTGTGGTGTTTGCCCGTTTTGAAGTTCTCAAACGTGGTTTCATTATTCAGTTATGTATTTTACCATGACTCAAACAACCAATCAGCCAAAGTATTCAAATCTGCTCAATATTCCATTGTGCAGAATGCTAGAAATGTGTAGGAAAATGGTGCTTTTCCAGTTCCTGTCCTTATGTCAGTACCGGGCGTACGGACTCAGAGTTACTCAGGGCTGGTGCAAAGTGGTCCAGCCATGACTGAGTCCATGTCATAGGATGTAGTTCTGTAGTGTCTGCAATGTTCTGGTCCGAGTGCCACTCAAGGACCACGCACCCTACATTCTTGGAGACACTGAACTCCAACTGTAAATGAGTGAAGTCTCATCTTTTTATGTTGTATAGTATGATAGGTTCGTTTTTTGCTTCCTGCCAGGTTGGTTTTAAGAGACATCACAGTTGTTAAAAATATTTAACGTTTTTTCTAGTATTTATATGATATATAATGTCATAATCTAATTTAATATGATCAAAGTGCCAGCCAAGACATGAGTAAAATTGCACCAGAAGCTGAAAATGTAACTTTTTTGTCTACCATCAAATGGCCTGTTTCAACCATGAAAGGTCACATATAATCATTTGCAGTGTTGGGAACGTTACTTAAAAAATTAGTTATAGTTACTCACTACTTGTTCAAAAAAGTAACTGAGTTAGTAACTCAATTACTCTATAATAAAAGTAACTCGTTATCAGGGAAAGTAACTATTTGCATTAGTAAAAAAAAAGTTATATGCCAATGAATAAGGATTTTTTGAAAAAGCAGTTTTCACAGTCAGTTGAAATGAGTAGATCAGAAAGGTTTTTAACTTTTGATGTTTATTGCACATCCACAGACCAGTGCAGGATAAAATCCTTTAAAATTCCAAATCTTTGTGAAAAAAAAATTAATTATATTATCCCGTTACTGACAAAATGACGCCGTTACCTAATGTCGTTATTTTTAACGGCGTTATTCGCAACACTGATCATTTGCAGTGATAACCAACTGTGGAGGCTGACCAGGTTTGCAGTGATATTGTTTGTTTGCTGTTACCTCAGCTCTCCTGGGTTAATTGAATTATTTTGGTCCTGTGAGAGGCTCCATTGCCACCTCCAACCATTAGTAATTCTCTGTAGCCTTTGGATAACTCAGCTAGTTATGAAGGGAACATTAAAGGGTTTAATAATGATTAATTAGCGTTAGGGGGCTATTGTGGTGTAAATATTACTGGGTACAGCAAACCCTGATTTGTGTTGGCTCATGGTAGTCACGGCACCTCACTGTCTTGTATTTCATGACTGACACCTCATTATAAAGCCAACGTGTTCTTGTTGGCTTGCCAGTTTATGTGTCCTTGTTGATGCATGGGTCTAGTAGGTCTGCTTTATCTGTTCTTAAGGTGGAAGAGATACCAGAATCAGTGCTTCTGTGCATGGTTTTAAATTTGTTAGTGGAGTTCCAGCAACTGATAGTGCAGTACTGTTATATCATTAGGCAGAAATAACTTATTTTATGGGGCATTCCAATCCCACTAGGGTGATGGTATTCCCTAGTGCCCTTGTGCGCACTAAATAAGTCACTGAGTGCCCTTCTCACAGCCTTTTCTGTTTGGGAGGTCAGGCACACTGCACTGAGTTGCTTTGAGTGACATGAGGATATGAGATGTTACATTTCCCTGTAATCTGTATCCTAATAATGCCCACGTAGGTAATAAAATGTGCATTAGCTTCAGAACAAGGACTGCAGTGTTTTGCTCTTCACAGGAAAAAGACCTTCGAGTGCCTTGTCTGCCGTAATGTTAGTTTTCATCATGTTCAAAAGTCAAACATTACACCCTCTGCCTCTGCCACACACTGTTTCAGTCATTTGACTGGTTTCCTCACAGATCAAGCGTGCTCTGACACACCGAGGCCCACACCCAAGGCCTTGCTGAATCTTATAGTCTACTTACGAAGATCAGTCATCCCTTCTGAGAGATGCAGTCACTCTCCGTCCTCCCGTTATTGGTCACAGTGGTTCTTTTCTATTCCTTTTTGTCCTTTACTACTAGCCGTAGATCAGCAGCAGGTCGTAAACGGTGAGGAAGAAGAAGGCTCTACTCTTCGTCCTGCACACTAGCGCGGCAGCCCCATAGCCGGTAGATTTATGACCTCTGCAGTAGGCTCACTGACTGTTCTCCTAGCGGCTACCGTGGGGTCAATGCCCAGTTCCAGAGCTAGCTGCAGGGTATCTGACGTGAGGATATCGCTCAGATCTCTTCATATCCATGTCATTCACACATAAAAAATGACAGCCAGTTCATACACTGTGTATTATTGTGTTCAAAAATGTACAGTTCAAAAATTGCCATCCTGTTGTTGCTTCTTACTCGCAGCAGTTTGCTGTCTGTCTTACACAACAGACATATGTGGGTGTGACACTGGAACACTGGTGTGCCTCATCTACAGTGTAAACAGTAAATCTTAAGGTTTTTAGATCTTTGCAAAAACATATGAATGACACAAAATCCTGTCAGTCATTACATAATTTATAGTATTTAGAAAAAAACCTTTCTTGCAAATGACTACAAATGTATGAATATTTCCCTGCGAACGATGACTTTTAAAGTTCTTTTGGATAGAGCATCGCTGGCTTAGGCCTGGTTGTGCTTTGCAGTCAGAAGTGAGACTGGCCTTTGCTCCAGCTGACAACAATCCTTCACTCTGTGTGGACAGGCGATTAAGAATAGCGTCTGGTAATCTTCTAATCCCTTTGCTGACCGGGTCCAAACCCAGACGGGTTCAGTTAGGTGGAAAAACTGAGCCACCATGTCATTTACAGTCATTGTGTTCAGCTTCCATCCCAGGGCCCCGCTGGCCTGCACAGGCTCCAGATGTCACTGCTCCAGCACACCCGTGAAAAACGGAAAACGTGAAACCGTGCATGGCAGCAGAGCCTCAGGACTGGAGCTACAGGGCTACAGGAAATGAACCTAGCTCCCGTTCTGAACGGCAGTAGTGTGGCCCTGCTTGTAGGTTCTCCTCCTCAAATGCACATGATTTAATTCGCCACTAGGTTTGGTAGGTTTGGAGCAGGGACGTCACCAGACTGGGCTGGACTCTGGCACACCAGGACCAGAACCTCTTAAGTGAGTCAAGCTTGGTGCTACATGGCTGGATGCAGGCACACCTTTCATGTTCTTGGCCATGGTTGGCATGGGATCTGTGCCATTGATCTTTGTCCCATTGGCTTTATTGATATTTGAATAGGCTACGTGCACAACCAAAGCTTACCTAGATAAGCACATTAACGTGTCATATTTTACCCTCTGTATTTCACAGTGAGTTTATTCTCGCACTGGAATGTTTATTTAAAGGGCTTATTACTGTATTTTCAAATGCTCGGACTGATAAGCTGTTGAAGTCTATGCGCTAAAAGAAATCACCATGTTCGAAGTTCTCGGTGCAAACATCAAATTCGCTCATCTGAATACAACGGAGCAAAGCAACTAGCCAAAAGAGCAATCATATTTGCATTTGCAAAAAGGGCACGTGCGAGAGGGCACGTGTGAACTGCAATGCGTGCTAAATTTGCTAAATTTAGTTCATGCTAAAAAATAATTCAACGGGTCTCGGTATACGAGCCATTTTCTTTGGCTGGACTGACCCGGACCAGCTGTGAGGACCAGCTGTCACGATTCTGCCGCGCGCAGCCAAGGCCAATTGATTTTTTTGTTTTGCCCCGGCATACATTATAATGTATTCCGCAGGGATTGATTGTACTGAACGTGTTGATTGAGTTCCCCCCTCTTCGCCTGCTTGGTGGGGGAGGCGCTGCCGTAGGTAGTCTATTTATAGCCGTCTATCGTCACCGACGCGCTCGGTGAGGTTGGATTGCATTTTCACACCTGTTCCACAACCTGCACTCGGTTCTTGTAATTACCAGACAAAAACGATGATCCTGTAACCTGCGTCGTTAATTAGCAAAAGAGATTCGGGCGGTTGCTTGTCCAGAATAGTGGGGGTTTTGGTACCTTCGCCACACCACATTTCGTCTGTTTTCACGATAATGTGGTTTGTGTTGTGTGTCACGTGAGCCGCCCACCGTGGGAAAAGACAGCATGGCGTCGCAGGTGTCGCCGTGTAACATTCATACACACCCATTGAGCTCATGTCAAAGAGGACCAGATCTCCAATTCGCTCCAACTGTTTCAAACAACATGTCACAAAGTGCTGGCTAATTTCTCAAATTTACTATGCAAATAATGTTTCTAGGTGTTTTTTATGTTGGTGAATCCATCTTGTCCGCTGTGTCACTTTCAATAGATTATGGCTTCTGTAGACACTGTTAGCAGGCAGATAAAGACTGAGGCAAACAGTCCTGGAAAGAGAGTGAGACGGGCGAATGGCAGGCTCACGTCTCCTAATCACATTGCTTGACGTTATTAAACGCAGTCAGATGTTCCACTTTAGGTTCCTCTCATCTTCCAAGCAGTCACGATGCCAAACTGTGTGTGTGTGTGTCTTAACACACACCGTTGCATTTTGTCCTGAGGTGTGAGTCTCTTTGCACTGGCTGGCCGTCACCTTCTCATATATCATCCCCTATCAGGCATTTCTGAGGCACGCTCTATTTGCAAATCAGCTCCTCTCTCTCTCCCTCCCTCCTCCTCCTCGTCCTCCTCCTACTCTCCGCTTGCCCGAGCCCACGACCGCGTGTGTCATAGAGCTGCCGTTGCTCCGATCGACACCCCTCACGTCATGTTCGGGGTTTCCGGTGGCTGCCGCAGTCGCTTCCCACAACTGGAACACTGTCATTAGTGTGGCTGCCCCCTCATCCTGGGCCGTTATCAAAAGGGCTTTGTCCCTACCAAAACTCCTAGAAGCTCAACAATGGTATTCCTTTTGAAAAGAAGCCCAGAAAAAAGCCTCCAGAGATGCCTGCTCGCTCAGAAGGACATTATCCCCCCCCCCCCCCCCCCCCCCCCCCGATAAATACGTTATTGTTATACTTTACAGATTCCTCCTCCCAAATTTCCCCTTTTGGGTTTTGACTGCGGTGACCGCATTGGTGACTGAGAGCCCTCCCGTACTCAGGAGCGCTGGTAATTTTCCGCTCAGCCCATTCAGGCTGCAGCATCAGCCATCTTGAAACAAAACCCCGAGCAGCTCGTGCGCATACGTTTCTGTACGCTACTGCAGAGTCCTGGGCTGCTTCCACCAGCCTGTGTTACGCAAGCACGCCACATGGTGCGAGCGGCTCTGCAGTGTATTCTACGCTCGTTCTCTCTCTCTCTCTCTCTCTCTCTCTCTCTCTCTCTCTCTCTCTCTCTCTCTCTCTCTCTCTATCTCTCTGGCCCGTGGGTGGCGGGTGACGTCATCAGGACTTTCATTCAGTGTTATTGTTCACTGGATAATCTGCATTAGGGCAGCTGCCACTGCATCCGACTGGTTCATGCCTGAAGCCCAACCCCCTCCTCCTCCTCCTCCTCCTGTGGCCCCGCCCACACACCCTCCCACGCCGCTTGAGCTAGGTCACTGCCAGATCCGTTAGCTAGAGGGTTACTGGGGTAGAGGTCTTTGGCTGGTTACTCCATCCTCTGAATGATGCGTGATACAGGAAGGAAGCGGCTTCACCTCTTAACCCGGCCGTACGAGCTGTGATGAAGAGCTAAACGCGGCCGCAACTGCAGGAACGACCTTGTTACAAAATCACATCCATGTCCATATTGTAATGTGATCAGGGAAAAATGATTGGCACTTGCATTGTAGGTTCCCCTAAAATACTGCTGCTAAATCACTTAACAGTTTATTGTAGCAACAATGCAGTACTCAGTGGTACATTTACTCTGTAATCAAAACTGATATGCAAATCAAATAAGTTAAATCAAATAAGTTGGGGAAACTGTATAATGGTCTGATGTTGTATAATGTTTTTTTGTTTGCAAATTGGATTTTGCATTGAGCAGTGGAGTTGTTACATCTGCTTTGTCTCTTTCCCTCTCTCTCTCTCCCCCTCTCTCTCTCATGCTCCCTCTCTCTCGTTCTCTCTCTCTTTCTCTCTCTCTCCCCTTTCTCTCATGCTCCCTCTCTCTCTCTCTCTCTCTCTCTCTGTCACACAGGTGTATTTCTCATTCCCTACGTTCTGTTCATCTTTCTTGGGGGTATTCCTATATTCTTCCTAGAGATCTCGCTAGGCCAGTTCATGAAGGCGGGCAGCATCAATGTGTGGAACATTGCACCTCTCTTTAAAGGTCTGACGTTTTTCTCCACGTCCTTACCACCTGCTGTTTACCGTGTCAAAAACACGAGACATCCATCTGTTTGTTTACATCTGGCTCATGTGTGTCAGGGCTTGGATATGCCTCCATGGTCATCGTGTTCTTCTGTAACACGTACTACATCATGGTCCTGGCCTGGGGCTTCTATTACCTCATCAAGTCCTTCAGCAGCACGTTGCCGTGGTCGACGTGCGACAACGAGTGGAACACGGCGAGCTGCATCGAGATCTTCCGCTGGGAGGACTGTCAGAACGGCAGCATGGGCACCTCCAACTTCGGGAACATGACATGTGAAGAACTGGCAGAAGGACGCTCCCCTATCATCGAGTTTTGGGAGTAGGTTCACCTCTGTCCTCTGTCTCGCAGGTCTCACACCATGTCCCCAGTGGCAGTAGGTCCAGGCTCACAAAAATGTCCCGTGCGAAATGTAATTTTTAAAAAAGCACACGGGTCCGTCTCTTTGCACCAGTGCGTGAGAGGGACGGAGTGCTCCGGCTCCGTGTTCTGTCATTGGTCTGTAGTTTCGTTGTGCGGAGGCCTGCTTGGGACTGTCTGTGTTTTAAAGGTCATCTCTGGAATTTGTATATAGAATAAACACATCAAGATATTGTAAAACATTCTGCCAACATCCTACCCTGTAAAACCAAGTGTTCTGGTTTGTAAAACCCTGTGTGTTGACCGAAATTGCTCATGCTGTTTATTTTGAAAAATTACACAGCTAATTTAAGTAAGAGCAACTAGAATTAATTAAAGCAGCTGTGTGCATAACGGATTTGAGCAAACTTAACAAGGCAACTCATTTTTGGCTTTGATTTGGTTACATACAGTATATATTTCTTTCCTTATTTTCTATGTTTATTTAAGACCTTTCAGTGGTGGTCTCGTGCGTGGTGTCATGCAGTGTTGTTCCCACGTGCAGGAACAAGGTCCTGAACATCTCCGAGGGCCTGGAGGATATGGGCAAACTCAACTGGGAGCTCATACTGTGTCTGCTGGCTGTCTGGGTGATGGTCTACTTCTGCGTGTGGAAGGGAGTGAAGTCAACGGGGAAGGTATGCGCCTTCTCTCTCTTCCTCTCTCTTTCTCCGCCTCTCTCTCTCTCCCTCCTCTCTCTCTCTCCCTCAGTCTCTCTCTCTCTGCCTCGCTCTCTCTCTCTCTCTCCCTTGCTCTCTCTCTCCCTCTCTCTCTCTCTCTCTCTCTCTCTCTCTCTCTCCCTCTCTCTCCCTCCCCCTCCCTCTCTCTCTGCCTCGCTCTCTCTCTCTCTCTCTCCCTTGCTCTCTCCCTCTCTCTCTCTCTCCCTCTCTCTCCCTCCCCCTCCCTCTCTCTCTCCCTCGCTCTCTCTCTCCGTCTCTCCACACACTCATGGCTTCAGGCTAGTAGAGGCCCCCTGATCCCTACTGCAGACCTATATGCTTTCCACGCTGTTATAAAACAGACACGTGCTCTGATTAAAAGCAGCCGTCCCTGCTCTCCATCTCTGCGTGCGTCTCCTCTGCTCTCATTTTTTTCTTGCTCCTCTTTCTTCTTATGCCTTTTATCTTAATCCTTTCTTTCTCTCATTTCTTTTTCTGTCCATCCTCACTCTCCATCTGTTATGCTGAAAGCATTGATCTGTGTCTCTGATCATTATAATTGCAAATATGACGTGAAGACCCACAGTGTGTAAATCACTTTTTAATGCAAATATCCAATGGAAATGTTCAACTGAAAAACTGCTGAATCTCACCAAGACCTTATATAGATCAAGACCTCACAGCTTCAATGTTTCATGCACCTTACACATTAATAACCTTTTTTGCTTTTTACATACTGCACATAAAGATAAAATCACACAACTTTAATAGCTTTAGTTTACTACATCCTTGTAGTGTAATCAAATGAAAGACTAGTGTGACTTTGTCCTTTGACTCTCCGTTGCATAACTCCACCCACTGCTTTATCTCCACGGTAGCACAGAAGCCTGGCAGAGACGTAGCTATGGCAACGTCACTTGCTAAGGGGGAGTGGCTTCACATATAACAGAGTGCTCTGTCAGGAATCTGCTGTGCTATTGGTCACTGGTGAGAGAATTTCTGCAGTGGGACGTGACAAGGCTCTCGTGCAGATGGCCAAATGCCAGCTAGTCTCCTCTTGGGGGAGGCGGGACATATGAAACCTGACCAACAGAATGACTCAAGTTTATTTTGGGGCCTGTGCAGCTACCCTCTCCTCCCACATGGATTTTACAACCACATGCTTGTGTTACACTCGCCATCTTGAGTTGTTCCTTAAAAAGAAATGTGCACATGAAATGGTTAAAATTAGAGACGTAGTGTATATTACCATAGACGTGGTTATTACCGCCATAAAGAAACATGACAATTTGAAAATTAATGTTAACTCACATCTTCCTGTGTGTGCATGTGTGTGTGCGGTTGTGAGTGTGCGTGTGGGTGTTTATGTGTGTGTGTGTGTGTGTGTGTGTGTGTGTGTGTGTGTGTGTGTGTGTGTATGTATGTGCATGCATGTACGTGTGGATATGTATGTGTGCAATATTCCATACATTGTCAATAAAAGGAAATACTTCAATGGGCTTAGATTCCCTCCCTTCAAACTGGTGTCCCACTGAGCTAATTGGCTATTTCAGAAAGAGATTAATTTATATGAGGGGCAGAAACAGTTGGCCAGATTAGCCTTGATTAGAACAGACAGGAGTGTGAGCTGCTACTGTTTGCTAAAGATCTGAGCCGTGTTTTTTTAGAGCTTTATTTTACAGTCATGGCAGCGCGGGCGTGCTCTGCTAACACTGTATAGCTTCTGTGTTTAAGTAAAACTGTTCATGTGACCTGGGCGTCCCCGGCGAACGAGGTATAACTGTAACACTGCAATAGTGCAGTAACCATTCTTGGGAGCATGTCAGACAGACCCCGGGCAAGCCCGGCCGTGAAGCCTTGAGTCGGGACACAACTGCCTAAAGGTCAAGGCTAAAGGTCAAGGTCATAGCTACAACTCGACATCAGATACATATACATGCGTTTGTACAGAGAGATATTCAACATTGTGGTAAAGTACACAAGGTAGATAGATAGATAGATAGATAGATAGATAGATAGATAGATAGATAGATAGATAGATAGATAGATAGATAGATAGATAGATAGATAGATAGATAGATAGATAGATATGACAGGGAGAGGGGTGGTAGTTGGACACAGAAAACAACAGAACATTTCATACTGAAGTCTTTCACAAGCAGTGCAAGGAAAGTTCGAGTCACGATTTCTGCGCCTGAGGTCCACGGTCAGGGTCAGTATTCATCAAAGTCCAGCATGGCTCTATGGCGCCGTGATGTAGCCCTGCTGAAAGAGAGCGAGGGAGTGCTGGCTAGACATTACAGGAGAGGGGAGGTGGGGGGGCGTGAGCCGAACGAGGCGCGGCAGCTGAAGTGGGCGTCCTGAATAGAGTCCCTGTACTCGGGCTGCGTCGCCCCCGCCGGAGTTCAGCTCTTTCCTCCTCCTGCCTGAGAAGGTCTGAGTCCAGCCCAGCCTGGAGTGAAGGACGTGCAGGGGGAGCAGGTGGAGTCAGGCAGAGGTTTGCTGCCAACAGAGCCTGTGCCAGAGAGCATCATTTAAAAAATAAACAATACAAGACGACAGACAGAGAGGCAGAGAACGAAGTGTCGTTGAGAATGTTCTCCACCAAAACGCCGTGCCACGCATCGCTTGAGTGCAAGGTTCAAGTTATTTCAAATTTGGCCCTGATTAGATAAGGCGGCCCCTCCGTGCACTGATCTGATGATCTGATGAGGAAAGTATGTGGCTGTCTCTGCATACGTGTGGGGCGGGTGGTGTGTGTGGGGCGGGTGGTGCGCCATGTGATCGCCCTTGTCCTTGCAGACTCCAGAGCGATAACACGGCTTCTCAGCTAAAGCACCACCTTATCAAGTACACTGAAATTGCTGATAATGCTTTCTATCGCTAAATGGCTACATGTAGCCAAGGCCCTCGTGCAGTCCTGGACTGTTGCCTAACGAATAGCCAGCCGAGTGTCCTAAGAAGGCCGTTTGCAGCTTTGCAGCGCCAAAACAATAGGACTCGCTGAAACCATACCAAGGTCGTGGGTTGTCTGGGTGATGAAGAGGTGCTGGCTGGGCAAGCCTCTTCCTCACGGCTGTGCTGTGTGTGTTGCAGATCGTGTATTTCACGGCAACTTTCCCCTACGTGGTCCTGATCATTCTGCTGGTGAGAGGAGTCACACTACCTGGGGCCTACGATGGAATCATGTACTATCTTAAGCCTGACTGGTCAAAGCTAGGAGAGCCACAGGTGAGTCCACTACAGTTAATGAATCTCTCTCTCTCCCTCTCTCCCTCCCTCTCCCACTGTCCCTCTTTCTCTCTCTCCCATCCCTCCCACCTCTCTCCCTCACCCTCTCTCCCTTTCTCTCTCCCTCTCTCTCTCTCCCTCCCTCTCCCACTCTCCCTCTTTCTCTCTCTCCCATCCCTCCCACCTCTCTCCCTCACCCTCTCTCCCTTTCTCTCTCCCTCTCTCTCTCTCCCTCCCTCTCCCACTCTCCCTCTTTCTCTCTAGCCCACCCCTCCCACCTCTTTCCCTTTCTCTCTCCCTCTCCCACTCTCCCTCTTTCTCTCTCCCACCCCTCCTATCTCTCTCTCCCTCACCCTCTCCCTCTCCCTTTTTCCAGCCTTCTTCACCCCAGTTGCTTGTCTGTTTATCCTCTGATAGTTCTCTTTATGCTCATCATCTTTTTAAATGAACATTTCTCAAGCAAACAGTCTACTCCATGTAACACTTTCCACATCAGCGCATGGTGAGCGTAATTCTCCAGCAGGGGTGCCCACATTTTGGTCTGAGATCTATTTTTTCCAGATGACAGGTTACCACGGTCATAAAATAGCAAATTTTTAAGAAGCTTTCAAACTTTATTGACCTGCTGCTCTTCGCTGAAGTGGGATGGGAAATCAAGCAAAACACCTGTAAAACAAAATACTTCCTCAAGGTCTCACAGAATGAACAAGGGAAAACCAGCATTAAATTAATTGGATACCAGTAAAAAACTGCTAAATAGGTAGCAATGCAGGCTCACATATCTGTCTGTGGTTTAGCTTATATAAGAAAAGCAGGTAAGTGGCCACAATTAATGTCAATCACATTGACGCGCCCACTCCTAGAATCTGTAGGAAAGCCTGATGTGATTATTGAAGTGTGATGTGCCATCATGGATGTCCATGTTGGGTCTTCCTTCCTTTTAAGTAACAAAACAGTATTTATTTGATAATTTTATTTCTATTTTTAAATTTGCATTAATTAACATGGAAGGAGAACATTGACTGATTCTCATCTCTCATTCAGGTGTGGATCGATGCCGGTACTCAGATATTTTTTTCTTACGCCATTGGGCTCGGAGCCCTGACTGCCCTTGGCAGTTATAACCGATTCAACAATGACTGCTACAAGTAAGTCACTTTCACTGTTTTGGCCTCTTTTGGCTTTTGTTGAGTCTGTGGGGGCGGGGCTAACCATCCACCGCTCCGGTTGTGTGTCCTTCATTACTGTCCATTATCACAGTTTGGGTTTAATGAACTCTCACATCATGGCCTAAACACGGCCATCGTGGGTAAGACGTCTCATTAGAATGAACGGTAAAACCACTTCCTTTTACATTTCTAGAGACATGGCATATCATGGGTGTTGTGTGATGTTTAATGAGCTGCGTGTTGGCCCAGCCCAGATCACCTGCCACTGGACACGTGGGGTCAATAGTTCAACTCTTGTTTTGTTTCGTCAGGGACGCCTTTGTCTTGGCGCTGATAAACAGTGGCACCAGCTTCTTTGCTGGCTTTGTGGTTTTCTCCATTCTGGGCTTCATGGCGTCCGAGCAGGGCGTGGACATCTCCAAAGTGGCTGAGTCAGGTAAGAGCCATAAAGCTCTTGCTGAGTGTTTTAAAAGCATGCTGTCTGAGTGGATGTATGGCGTGGTCCAAAGCTGTCCACCCCACAGTCTCCCAGCTCCAGAACCACTCCAGAACCACGCCCGACGCAGCCAACACAGCACACGGGCGTCTGCTGCTTAGCTGCATCAGGTGTATTCCAGAAGGGGCCTGGATTTTGGGAGCTGGGCCTAGCGAGGGAAGACTGGATCCAGGGAGCCATTCCAGCCCCTCTTGCCCCTCCAGCCTCTCGTGTGCTAGCCTCTTCCCCTTGATGGATGTCAATCTGTTAAATAATTCAGCCCCTCTGGCTATTTGCAGTACATACAGAGGAATGTTGATTTGAGGCCAAGGCTGGTTAATTATTTAGGGAGTGCATTTTTAATATGTGCTCTCTGTATGATGGGGCATGTGATATATGAAATGACAATGATGTTTTAAAAATTTGATTTTACTCATAAGCTACAGGTACTGATTTTATTGGTGATGTTTTGCATGTATTACATTGTTTACTGTGAATATTTTACAGCCTTGTAAAAGAAAAATTCAGAAATGTCAGAAAATACTGTCAATGTGACTACTGAGGGGGATTGATTATGTGTGTGTGTGTGTGTGTGTGTGTGTGTGTGTGTGTGTGTGTGTGTGTGTGTGTGTGTGTGTGTGTGTGTGTGTGTGTGTGTGTGAGGATATAATCATTTAAATCTGTGTATGCTGATGTAATTTAGAGTTTGTTTTTTTATCATGTTTGGTTTGTGTGTATGCTTAAGTATTTAGGCCTGAAAGAATGTTATTGTGTGTGTATGTGTAAGTCATGAGAGAATGCTATTGTGTGTATGTGTGTGGGGTGTGTGTTTGTATGTGTGCATGTGTGTACATGTGAACACGAGTGTCTTCTTATATGGGTGTTCCTGTTGGTGTGTCCGTGTGTTTGACTGAGGGAAAGTGCTCGTGTCAGAGCCGTCATCACTGTGCATTCATCCGAAACTACACCCGTGTGATGAAGGCCACGCTATACCTAACAGCAGATGGCTTTAAAAACAGAGGCTTTAAGTACATCCATCTGACTTCATCACAGTGCCCATGAACTACAGCGTAATACTTTCATAATCGTCTAGATTCAAACTGTGAAAGTAAGATGAAGAAAGAATGAAAAGGAGAAGATCATGTGTTATGTCACAATTTTACATCTGTCACGTTCATGATGGTGTAGAACTCCAGGAGCTATGAAGCTTCAGGGGTTAACCATTGGTTAGCCAGGGGTTAAGCTGGGTTAGCCAGGGGTTAAGTTGAATTAGCCAGGTTAGGCAGGGGTAGCCAGAGGTTAAGTAAGTAAAGTAAGTAAGTAAAATACATTTATATAGCACTTTTCACAGGCACAAGCCACAAAGTGCTTTACAACGGAAAATAAAATAAAATAAATCAAAGACACAAAAACACACACTATAAAACAGAAATAAAATACAGTGTACAAGGTCAACGGCTGCAACCTCCACCACTAACTAAATGCCTGCGTAAAAAGGAAAGTCTTTAGCTGTTTTTTAAAAGTATCTACAGTGTCAGCTGATCTTAAATGTGGAGAAAGTGTGTTCCACAGTTTTGGAGCAACCACCTTAAATGCTCGGTCTCCACGAGTCTTTAGACATGAGCGTGGCACAGACAGTAAACTCAGGTTGTTTGACCTGAGTAATCGTGATGAAGTTAAGTTAAGCTGGGGTTAAGCTGGGGTTAGCTAGCTGTTAGCTAGCGGTTAGCCAGCGGTTAGCCTGGCATTCTGGTGCCTCACGTGTTCTGTCTTTTGATGGAGAAGGAGTAACGTTCTCCAGCCACGTCCTTTAGAGAGAGCTGCATAAGGTTGTTCCCTTGGTCCTCTCACCACGTGGTGTTCACAGAGCAGTCTCTGTGAGGTCTCTCTAATGTTTGTTTTCTAATCCATACTCCACTACTAACGGAAATTTCATGACGAACGTCCATGCACTACAGGTGTGCTCCGTTGTACAATTGACAGGCTTAGGCAGACATTGGCGAGAGTGCTAATGATCTTGTAGAGTTCTGTTAAGATGGAAAGTAATTTAACACCAGAGATTTTAGTGTTTATTGTGAAATTGTTTTGCAACCAAGCATGTTTTGCTACAGTGTCCATGCATGCAGACAATCATAAAAAAACTTATAACATGCAAGTCATGCACGACTTTGAATTACATTGTTTAGTCTGATTTTCTTTAAGTCATCCACATATAGACATAACTTATAACATTCACATATAAACGCATTTTATAACTTATAAATGACAAAAATGCTATACCAACCATTATATTATTCTGTTTTGAAACAACTCCAAAAACAGGGATTTTCCTCTGTTTGAGTTCACCCATGAAGCTGATGTTTTGAGTAGGTTGATTAGACATATAATGAATCCACATATTCAGGTGTCATGTAAGCACGTTAGAGTGGGCTGTTGTTAAACTCTGAGTCTGCATTACCTTGGTTTGTACTGGACTACACTCTTACAGCATTATGTTCTTATAATATCTGAAATGGCATACTTATAGCACAAAGGAATATTAACAAAACTATTGCAAATACATGTTTTTGAGGAAATATAATCCCCTGATACAGCTGTTCAACATATTAAACTTAAAACACATAGACCAGGAGATTTGGAGACTAGTAAGGAGAGATGTATTGTAACCAGTAAAGAGAGAGATGTAGGGTAACCAGTAGAGAGAGAGATGTAGGGTAACCAGTAGAGAGATGTAGTGTAACCAGTAAAGACAGATGTAGTGTAACCAGTAGAGAGAGATGTAGGGTAACCAGTAGAGAGAGATGTAGTGTAACCAGTAGAGAGATATGTAGTGTAACCAGTAAAGAGAGAGATGTAGGGTAACCAGTAGAGAGAGAGATGTAGGGTAACCAGTAGAGAGATGTAGTGTAACCAGTAAAGACAGATGTACCAGTAGAGAGAGAGATGTAGGGTAACCAGTAGAGAGATGTAGTGTAACCAGTAAAGAGAGAGATGTAGTGTAACCAGTAAAGACATATGTAGTGTAACCAGTAGAGAGAGATGTAGTGTAACCAGTAGAGAGATTTAGTGTAACCAGTAAAGAGAGAGATGTAGTGTAACCAGTAAAGACATATGTAGTGTAACCAGTAGAGAGAGATGTAGTGTAACCAGTAGAGAGGGATGTAGTGTAACCAGTAAAGACATATGTAGTGTAACCAGTAGAGAGAGATGTAGTGTAACCAGTAGAGAGAAATGTAGTGTAACCAGTAGAGAGAGAGATGTAGGGTAACCAGTAAAGACAGATGTAGTGTAACCAGTAAAGACAGATGTAGTGTAACCAGTAGAGAGAGATGTAGTGTAACCAATAGAGAGAGATGTAGTGTAACCAGTACCAGTAAAGACAGATGTAGTGTAACCAGTAAAGACAGATGTAGTGTAACCAGTAGAGAGAGATGTAGTGTAACCAATAGAGAGAGATGTAGTGTAACCAGTAGAGATGTAGTGTAACCAGTAAAGACAGATATAGTGTAACCAGTAGAGAGAGATGTAGTGTAACCAGTAGAGAGAGATGTAGTGTAACCAGTAGAGAGAGAGATGTAGGGTAACCAGTAAAGACAGATGTAGTGTAACCAGTAAAGACAGATGTAGTGTAACCAGTAGAGAGAGATGTAGTGTAACCAATAGAGAGAGATGTAGTGTAACCAGTAGAGATGTAGTGTAACCAGTAAAGACAGATGTAGTGTAACCAGTAAAGACAGATGTAGTGTAACCAGTAGAGAGAGATGTAGTGTAACCAATAGAGAGAGATGTAGTGTAACCAGTAGAGATGTAGTGTAACCAGTAAAGACAGATATAGTGTAACCAGTAGAGAGAGATGTAGTGTAACCAGTAGAGAGAGATGTAGTGTAACCAGTAAAGACAGATGTAATGTAACCAGTAAAGAGAGAAATGTAGTGTGACCAGTAAAGAGAGAGATGTAGTGTGACCAGTAGAGAGAAATGTAGTGTAAGCAATTGAACCGTTACCCACCCACACAACTGTATGCAAATGTCTCCTAGTTAGACCTTTATCATCAATCCTATGATTTAATTGGATGCCATGGGTCTAATTCTACTGAAAGTAAACTCACATTGTAACTAATATTTTATGTACAAATTTAGATTTGCTTGATTTTGAAGTAAAGTACACAAAGGGTGTTAATAGGGATAAAATAAACCATAGATCAGAATGTTTCAGTTAGCAATATGAGTTTAGGATGTAAAGAACTGCAGTACTCAGGGGTGAAGAGATCCATTGATGTGGGAAAGGTGAATGTCCCAGCATACCTTGCTCCTGGCGAGGACTGGACACCCATTTTGGGACGCGGTGAGCCCATCCTCCCAGCATGCAACACTAACTTTCTAGGACATCGTTTACCTTGCAGTGGAGGACCAGTTCACCAGTGAACTTGTGTCTGGGAAAAGGACAGCATGTTCTTTGTGGAAAGAGAGAGAGAGAGAGAGAGAGATGCTGAGAGAGAGACTGAGAGGGAGGGAGAGAAAAATGCAGAGAGAGGGAGGCGCAGAGAGAGAGATGCAGAGTCAGAGAGAGAGGAAGAGATGCGGAAGAGAGAAAGGCTGTATCTCTTCATAAATCAGTCATGCTGCTGAGCCCATAATGCCACCTTCATTCTAATATTCTAACATTGCTGCCACTGCATTGGACTCTGGCTTCAGTGTGCAGCTGCAGTTTGCTCATATATGAATTTTAATATAATTTTTTAAAATATAATTTTATATAATTATATAATTTTTCATATAATAAAGTTTTTAGAATAGTACTGTATTTATTTATGGGTGTGTGTGTGTGTGTGTGTGTGTGCATGTGTGTGTGGTTGTAGGTATATTTATTAGTATGAGAGAGTGATACAAAGAGAATTGTGTGTGTGTGTGTGTGTGTGTGTGTGTGTGTGTGTGTGTGTGTGTGTGAATATGAGCCCTTGTCTGTCCTTGTGGTGTGACTGTGAGTCCCACATGTATGTTCTGTGCTGTGTGTGTCCTCCAGGGAGGGGAATCTCACGTTTGCTCACGTGTCGTTATGTGTGCGTTATGTAGAGGCGTGAACTACAGGGGCGTTTTTATTTCCCTTCTCATCCAGAATCCATTCAGAACTTAGTTGGCGGACAACCAGATTTTCCCATCATGCCTTTGATGATTTTACTAGTGATCCTTGAATGTCTTCAGTCCCGTTCTATTTCTTGTGATTCATATCTATTCATTTATATCTCTATATTATCTATATTTTGGCTTTAAGTATTAATTTAAGGATTATTTAACCAGGAACTTTGCCTCTTGAGATGTGCACATCTCGTTTTCAAGAGGGGTCCTGGAGCTGACTGCCAAAGCAGGTAACCTTCTGATATCTAATGTCAGCATTTACACCTCTTAATCTAGCCCAGCCCGAGAGTTTACGCCTAGCTGTGGGACACACCTCAGCTTAGCCCAGACACCCGACACTCGTATCTTGCGATAGAGTTAGCGTAGAGTCAGCCTAGCCTAGTGTAGCTAATCATCAGCCCCAGAGCTGTCTGACCCAGAAACAGGGCCCAGCATGGTGAAAACTCAAATCTATAGTATTTTTCCATTGACCTGTTAGAATCCTACTAAATCCAAATAATATTAATAATTATAATAATATTAATAATAATGCTAAAAATGAAAATATCAACAACAAAACACTTTAACAATGTCTAGCACTAACCCGTGAGATTGGTTGTCATTCTATGTTCAGTTCTCTATTGAATAATGGGAGGTCATTGTTATTTAGTCCTATTCATCTTGATTTTTCCAGCCCAGCTCTCTGAATCCATGATTCGGTTCCGCGCTCTTGCTCTAACCCACCCTCCAATACAGTCAGGCCATCAAGAACTTTAAACACCTGGTACAGACCTACTGGAAGCTGTGCTAGAGTCAGAACGTGGATTCCGTCTTGTGTGCTCAGAGGTCTGCAATGGGAAACGTGACTTGGGCTATGTTTTTGTGATAATATGTATCTGGTTTTATTTGAGTCAGTAATGACTGCTGCAGCACAGCTCTCTCTCTACCAGCTGTCAGTTATTAGGTGAAGAAATCAGATATTTCCATCAGATTATTTGAATATTAAATTTAACCGAATCTTCAGGGAAACATGAGCATTTATGCCCCATGGCTCTGTATTTCTGTACTCTGAAAGCTGCGGCCTTCTGTAGCGCACTGCAGTGGAAAGCAAGCATTCTCAAGACAAGTTTTAGAATTATATCAAGCAGTGATTAAATGGTAAACCCACTGGTGATGTACAAATTCAAGTTACACAAAAATCATATAAATTTGTCATTTTTCCCTAATCTAAAGCAAATACCTTTTGACCCGTGTGTTGTGTTAATCAGTGGTAACTAACTATTATAGTCTTTGATTGGCTGCTCCGAATTTAACCCAACAAATTGTGCTAAACGAATCTTGTTTGATAATCATATCCCTGCTCAGAAGCATGGCAGTGCTCAACATCAGCTATAATCTAACGCCCGTAATCATCATGTCCCAGTGAAAGACATCACAGAGTGTCATATGACTAACCTGCCTGACTGTAAAAGCAAAAACAGAGGAAAATCCCAAACAAAAAAAAAAAAAACAAAATTCAGACGAGAAAAATCCCTCTTTTCTTCCAAAACAAAAAATCTTTCATTTGGTTGCATATCATCTAGGTGCTCCTTCCTCTCTCTTTTCCCCTCATCTTCTCCTCCTTCTTCTTCCTCTCTCTCTCTCTCTCTCTCTCTCTCTCTCTCTCTCTCTCTCTCTCTCTCTCCCTCCCTCTCCTCCTCCCCCACTCCCCCTCTCTGTCTATGTGCAGTCGGTGCTCTGTGTGTGTATGTGTGTGGTGAGTGGCGGGCACATCCCTGGCCCGTGTCCCTGAGCCATTCTAACACTGCTGCTCTGCCCACAGGGCCCGGCCTGGCGTTTATAGCGTACCCCAAAGCCGTGTCGCTGATGCCGGTGGCACCAGTCTGGGCTGCTCTCTTCTTCTTCATGCTGCTATTGCTGGGCCTGGACAGTCAGGTGAGTGTCCCCCGAGTCTCATTCTCACTGGACAGTTAGATCAGTGTCCCCCGAGTCTCATTCTCACTGGACAGTTAGATCAGTGTCCCCCGAGTCTGATTCTGACTGGACAGTCAGGGCAGTGTCCCTAGAGTCTGATTCTCACTGAACAGTCAGGTCACTGTCCACTGAGTCTGATTCTCACTGGACAACCAGGTCAGTGTCGTGGGACAGGAAGGGCAGCACGTGAGCCAGTACCAGCTCACAGAGTCTGATCACAGATCTGAAGGCTACTAGATCTGGGGCGGGTGTTTAGTTCTCAGCTCACAGAGTCTGATCACAGATCTGAAGGCTACTAGATCTGGGGCGGGTGTTTAGTTCTCAGCTCACAGAGTCTGATCACAGATCTGAAGGCTACTAGATCTGGGGCGGGTGTTTAGTTCTCAGCTCACAGAGTCTGATCACAGATCTGAAGGCTACTAGATCTGGGGCGGGTGTTTAGTTCTCAGCTCACAGAGTCTGATCACAGATCTGAAGGCTACTAGATCTGGGGCGGGTGTTTAGTTCTCAGCTCACAGAGTCTGATCACAGATCTGAAGGCTACTAGATCTGGGGCGGGTGTTTAGTTCTCAGCTCAAGCAGAGTGTGGTGAGTCATAGTGATTTGACTAACGGAGCTAAGGTCAGACGAAACAAAAAGAAATAAAAAAAAGAAGAAATAAAAAACAGTTTCCGACGCCAGCTCAGAAACACCCCAAGGGCTAGCGCTGACGACCTCTTTCACTCTGGGTGGAGGGTTTTCATGGAACTGGAATTTTGTATGTTTTTCTTGCTCATTTAAAACAACTGTATTTATGGCTTTGTGCTTTTAAATTCACTTCAGTTATACCATGAGACAGAAGCCAAGACACAACACTTGTTCTGACCAGTGGGCAAGAGAGACTGGCCCACTCAGTCTCTGAGTTCATGCTGTTTAAAATGTTGCTCCTCTCTTTTGCAGTTTGTTGGCGTGGAGGGTTTTGTAACTGGCATTCTTGACCTTTTCCCTGGAAAGTATTACATGGGCTACCGTCGAGAAATCGCCGTGGCGATCTGTTGCTTACTGTGCTTCATTATAGATCTCTCCATGGTTACACAGGTAAACGACCACTGTACAGTATTTATTAACGTAACTAGGCTGTTTGGTGGGATAGCTGTCCCAGATAACAGAGACTGTGAGATACGAGCAGAGATGATCTTAACACAACTCTGGTCAGGTGACTCACGTATGCAGCTTTACCTTCATGGTCAGCTTAACTGAGGGTGTGACATGAGTCACTGTGAAACATTAGTACATTTGTACTTATGAGAACTGAACATGTTGAGGCTGATCTATGATTTGGATGGGCTTGACCTTTTGTTTTGTGTGTGCGTGTGTATGTGCATGTGTGTGTGTGTATGTGTGTATGTGTGTTTACAGGGAGGGATGTATGTCTTCCAGCTGTTTGACTATTATTCAGCCAGCGGTATGACCCTATTGTGGCAGGCATTCTGGGAATGCGTGGTTGTCGCCTGGGTTTATGGTAAGACTCACAGCCCTCACGTCACCCGAGCAAACTCTCCTCTGCTGACGTTTCTCCTCACGGCCCCACGATGCATTGCGTCACGAGCCGAACATTCCGCCCCGTTCCAGCTGAGAGCATGTGCACTCATGCACACGCTTATCCTGTGTCCACAGGTGCTGACAGGTTCATGGATGACATCGCTCGCATGATTGGTTACCGGCCTTTCCCTTGGATGAAGTGGTGCTGGTCCTTCATTACTCCATGTGTTTGCATGGTGAGGGTCACCTGACCGCCTCCGTGTCTGGGCCAGCCAATCAGCTGCTTCCCTGCTCTAATACTAATGTGCATCAAACTGGATACTCATAGGACACTTGATGTTTATGCCCAGTTTATGAAAAGAAGTCATGTTGTTCAGCTGCTGTTGTTAGACAATCAGTAACTCACAAACGGTGTTAAATACAGTGGGAGGTCCATATGCTTAGTCATCAAATTAACCCCTATTTACACGGATGTGTGCCTCTCTCTCTTTCCTTTCTTTTAGGGTATATTTCTGTTTCATCTGCTGAACTACAAGCCTCTTACCTACAACAATGTGTACGTGTACCCCTGGTGGGGGGAGGTGATTGGCTGGTGCATGGCTCTCTCCTCCATGCTCTGTATTCCTGTTAGTCTGCTCTACAAGCTCTCTGGGGCCAAGGGAACCTTCCGAGAGGTGGGTCTGCGCCCACACACACACACACACACACACACACACACCTACACGGGGGGTGGTCGTTGAACCATTCTCACAATCAGTCATTTGGTGCTGCAGTAAAGGTAGAAAGGAGCAGTACTTACATACTACACATATTACATTTATAAATATTACTTCTTTTTTTTTACCGTGAAGGATTCGGTCAGATGTCTGTGGGGTCGTTTCTTAGCCGACAGCCCTAATCCTAGCTTAGTCAGATTCTTTTTTGCTGTGATAAATTTAACTCTGGATAAATTTACTTTGTTCTGCACAAATTGAATTGGACTTACGCTGACGTTACATTGAGACTGTGCACACGATTCCCTGCAAATTCACATATTTTTCGTGTTTTACAAATGCCAATGCATACAAGTTCTCTAAAGACAACAGTGTAACTGAGCCATTTGGTTAAATAATGTATTTGGGTTGGCAGTTTCACAGAGGCAGTTTCATATGAAAAGCAGTGTATTTAACTGTGGTAAGTGGGCTAATGGCTTTCTATTGATTTCCTCTAAAAATAGAACCCAATGCTTCTCTGAAATGGTGTTCAGCCTCAGACACAGACTGACTGACAGCTACATAGAGATGTGCAAAGTCCTTAGAGGAAGGAATGTATGGAAAATACTCATTTTGGAAAACTCCTACAACATACTTCATGGATAAAATAAAAGTCCCAGGAGACATTGAAAAAGAGAGGTGGAGTTTTCTAGCCAGGAGCGTCCGCTCCCCCTCGTTTGGGGCATAGGGAGGACAGGCTCGCGTTCCATTCAGAACAGACTCGTTTTGCATTCCATGAACGCCGAGCAGACGTCTACCGATAAAGCGCAGATAGAGCAGCGAGTAAAGCCTTGCGTAGGTGGTGAAGTAGTTCCCAGTAGGTGCAGAGGGCCGGGGGTTTCAGACAGGGGCAGCAGGAGCGGATCAGAAAAGTACCGTCGCATTTTCAGAAAAGTGACGTGAATAGCTGTAGATCATTGTGTTCTGAACGGTGGGTGCAGTTAAGCTCGTATCACAAATACACCATCTGGCATCCCAGGGGCTTTCCTGCAGCCCACACCTTTATGTTTACACAGGACTGCAGGGGGATAAAAAAAACCTTGTGTGGTAAAGAGAGGGTTGGGCTAACTGGCGTGTTTCTTCTCCTCATTCCTCCACAGCGTTGGGAACATCTGACCAAACCTGTATGGGGTGCACATCACCTGGAGTACATGGCACCTGACACGGACATCAAAAGCCTTTCCTCCTTGTCTCCAGGGATGGAGGAGAACAAAGTGATCATCTTTGAGAGCGTCATGTAGGACGGATGTGGGACACACACACACACACACACACACACACACACACACACACACACACACACACACACACACACACACACACCTGTCCTCCCAAGGCAAGCTGCTCATAGTCACTGCCTGAATTTCATTGCACCTCCACCGATTTTGAACTATTCGAAAGTCTCATTAGTGCAAAGAGTTCACATGAAGGCTAATCCAGTCTTCTCCACATACCTGCCAGCATTGCTGTGATTCTCACTGATAGTCTTTCTCTTACTAATATGAGTCCATACAACATGCACTACACTACACAAGCTGTCAGCTTGTCATTGGTCAGGGGGTGTTGGGAGAGAAGGCGTGTCATCCAGCAGGTGATGACTTGGCAGTCTAAATGACATGGCAGTCTAAATGTACCTTATTCACCTCACCTCCTCACCTCCTCACCCCCTCACCTCCTCACCCCCTCACCCCTCACCCCCTCACCCCTCCTCAGGGCAGAATTCCCACAGTCACCTCACAGTCTGCCAACGTCTCCTTTCCACTGACACTTCATAGAGAGTTTGTAGGAGATTACAAAGAAAAGCCGGTTGCCAGTCCAGCTCAGTTTAAAGATTATTTAATGACTAACAAAACATATACATATTTGGGTTCACTGCATTTAAAAGGGCAAACATTCATTATCTATGGAATCATCCTCTGGAGAATCATCCTTACATATGCAGTATTATAGAATACAAATGTGTTCAAGTTTATGAGAACAAGATTTTGGTTAGCTATTAAAATAGTTTTACTGTTCCTCTCTCCCCATTTTTAGTTTACTGTGCAGCTTACAGCTGTCCATGTTTAGTGCTGTAGATGTTACGTTTCAAGCCTGCAAGCAAGACGTAAGACATTAGCACTGTGTACCAAACACTTTTTTCAGTTTAACCTGTGTGCCAAATAGCGCTCTCTGTGTTGGTCAGAGAGTGCATTTGGTGCCATGAACAATCTGGGTTTTGTCTGGCTTGTTAACTAGAGCATACTGTAGCTGTGACTTGTGTTTGGTCAGTAGTAACATTCAAAACAGTTTAGTCTCAGTAGATGTGTGAGGATACAGCTCTGCGTTGGGGAACTGAAGACAGGTGCATGCAAACCTAAATCATCGGTGCTTTTTGTTTTCATTTAATATTGGATGTTTTAAATATACAGTTTGAGCTTAGACTTCAAAGTCAGCTCAAAGATGCAATGGTTATCATGTAAAATGCATTTACATTCTTGCATTATTCTGAATAGGATCTTTATATTATACTCAAAGATAAGTGAACATTGTGGAGCATTTTAAACCTAGCTAGACATTGCAGAAAGAGTCCGAGCTTCATATTAGGTAAAAGCAGCCCCGATATTTCAGTCACCATCATGAAGAATCACAATTCCCTTGCTGTAGAGAGCACTCAAACATTTAGTGGAATCTTTGCCATAACAACAGAGTGGAGGCCCTGTTTGTGAGTATCAGGGGAGAGAAAAGACTGAGTCAATCACTGGTGAGTCTGCAGTAATCCTCTACAGTGGAGGCCAAGCAGACGTGCTTGGTTGCCAAATCTTTGTGTTTTATTGTTTGTCTTAACCTGAGAGCCCGTCACTGAGGATGAATAGCCAAGTGTATCGCAGGCCTCCCAGAGAGCTGACCACGTCAAGGCTGTGGGGATTCTACCCTTTCCCCTCACTGCAGAGAACACGATAAGCCATTTCACCATAGAAATGATTAAAATGTAAAGTTAGACTAAATAATAATCAGACTTCAAATTACATTTGCACATTGTTGTAAAATAATCTTGCTAGCACTTTTTGATCGTGTTAGAGTAAGATATTTTTTTTTTGTGTTTTTTAATTTTTTATTTTACATATTGTGAATGAAATCAGAGATTTATTTTGTGAAGGCATTTATTTTGCTGACCTACACCACACTCAAACACACACACACACACACACACACACACACACACACACACACACACACAAAATGGTCAAAAGTATGTGCACACCCAGTCATCACACCTCTATGAGTTTTTAGGGTATCCTAATACCACAGGCAACACCCTCTCCTAATAAAAGCCCTCACTCTTTTGGAGAGGCTTTCTACAAGATATTGGAGTGCGTTTGAGGGAAATTGTACCCATTAAGGCAGAAGCATTTGTAAGGTCAGGCACTGGTGAAGTCCTGGCTTGTAATGGTTTAATTAATCCAAAATCTGTTCAGTTAAGGTCAGAGCAGTCTGAGGTCAGTCTGGGCGGTTCGCCCAACATCTTCATGTCTTCATGGACTTCTCAGAGTGCCCATACTTTTGGCCACACTGTATGTGCATGTGTGCATATAAATGGTATGTATGTATTAAATATTTTGCGTGGTATATTTTAAAGGTTTGTGGCAGTATGAAGTTTTGATAATGATGAACTATGGAAAGGGAGTTGTGTGGTGGAAGTGTTCCACTGCTGTTGCAGAGAGGAATTTAACAGAACACTTTTGATTGACTTTATTATTAAGAGCTTGTGTGTATGTTGTGTTTGTTAAAACTCCAGTATTTGCAACCGATAACCCAGGGACCAGATCAGGACATGTCATTTTAATTTTACTTACCATTCTGTACAAATTCTGGAATTTCATTCATCCATAAAATATATTCAGTTAGATTTTTTAAATGGATCTTTATGAAGAAACTTTGATTAGATCTGGAGTTCTGCTTTGTATGATAAACAGGTTGCTTTATTATTTCTGCCTTCATTTTCACCCTAAACTGCTCACCAAGTCAACAAACCCCACAATGGACTAACATGCATCTTCTGATAGCTTAGGTTATAGACCAAAACCAATAGAAATAGCCATGACGATCACAGGTGTATTATGACATTGACACTGGCTTGTTTAAAGACACACCACCCCCTTTCAGTTAGTACAATCATTCTCATCTAAATAGGGACCTGGGTTGATCAGTTGACTCAAATGTTATGTAGTTATTGTATGTAGAAAACAAAAACTAAATGTACAGAACCAAAAAGGGGAAAAAAAGTTCATTTCTTGTGCTCTGCCAAATTGTTCTTGACAGTATCTGTAGGGTGTTGGTAGTCTAGTTGTGTAAGCATTTTAACAAAAAGATGGAAAGATTTTTCTGATCAACAAAGCTCTCGACATTTTGCTTAGTATTCTTATAAAATATTTTAAATAAAACTATAGAGGCAGCTCAAACTTTAAAATGTATGATAAATCATGCTGATTAAAAGTATAATTGGTATGTTTTAAGAGCTGAAGTGCTATTAATTAATCAGTATTAGCATACCCTACGTTTAAAAAAAAAATAGATCTACTACCATGAACTAACCAAAGACAGAACCTAACAATCTTTTCAAAAATTTGTGCTGAAATCAGAACGTTATCTAAGAGTGTGTTATCTGCAACAAACATCGTCAGATTTTAACATGCTGTGTCTACAGCCTAAAATGGATTATTTTTTCTTCAAATGTACTAATATCTCACTATGTTAATGTAATGCGTTTAACTGCGATAGGATAGAATAACAGGGTCATCTGTTTTAGTGTTGTTATATCAAACAGATGTATCCAAGTCACACAATCTGAAAGGGGGAATAGCCTGCTAAATAAACTATATCATACAGCTCGGTTCATAATGGAAGGAACATAGGTTAATATGGATAATAAATGATCATACAGCTAGGTTAACAGTGGATAGGTCATAGGTATTGGACATCTAATTAGTAGTAGACTAAATTCTATTTAGTAGTAGACTACAAAATGCTTTGGGTTAGGATACTGTCTGGAAGGTTCTCACAAACCATGTTGACTTTGTGAATAACCCATTGAACATTTCCATTGTTGTGCTCTGTGACACACTATGAGATGTAACCATGGTCTTCCATTTGTAACCTTAAGTAGTAATAATAGAAGTTAAAAAATGTGTACAGTAAGTGTTAATTAGCACACTGGAGTTGATCACTGATCTTATCCCTCATGATGTACAAAGGGCTTCATGCTTTTTATCACTGTGATTGTGCTAAAGATCCTCTCACTCATATCAGCGCAACAAATGGCAATAAATCTAACTCCATGGAAACAGTTTGTGTGTGTGTGATTGTGTTTTCTCTTGACTAAACTAGTGATGGCAATAAAAGTCTTAGAATTCTGCTCTAGCGATTCTGAGCTGACTGTTAATGTCTGTAGCTCATCCACGACACTGAAACAATCCTGATCATAAAATTAAATGCAATTTAATGGATTCTAGGTACCAAGTTCACACACTGAAAATCCTCTTTTCAAACATGTTTGTCATGTGATGTACAGTTTCCCCTCAATTCCACCTGACGAGTAGCATGATACACTATGGAAGTAAATGGAATAATTTGGAAAATCACTTCCAAAAGTATCTATGATGTGACCTTCACATAGTAAACTGTACATAAAGAAACCCGTTTTCAGGACCTGATAGGATAAATCTCACAGAGGTTTCACTTGTACTGTCAGATTACTGTGATTAATTTCCCTGGCCACCCTATACCATTTGCACACCCCACCCCTGTGCACCATGCTGGGTACAGTAAGAAGGCTAACCATTATGCTGATGCAGTTCAAACTGGTTTTCCTGACAATGGCCCAGTTTGTCAGGGAGGGCAGCTGTGGCATTACGTGTTGGCGAGCGCCCCTCACTGCAGCCTGCTGGCTATGTATAGCCCGCCAGATCTACTCCATTTCTGGGTTTCTGTGGATGAGATGGAGGGGGGGGGTGTGTGTGTGGGGACAGCTGCATCGCTCTGCCCATGCTGACCCCATGTCAGCGACACGCTCCATACGTACCGCAGGAATAGCGTTGCCATTTGGCCGGGTGGGATACGGTTTCATCATCAGGGCGGCTGTTGTACTGAATCCAGGAGCGGCTTGAAAGATTTAGTAGCAGATTGTTCTCTCAATGAGGGCTGTATTACATTAAACAATGGGTCTGCAGACTGGGATTGACATCAAGGCGAGGTTCCTCCCGCCACAACATTGCGCGTTCTTTATATTGTATCGCAAGAGTGAAATTGAATTGCAGAAGTTTGAAATGAGCTTCCGAAGCAGCTCGATGGTACACAGACAAAGCGGGATGTGTTGTGTGTTTGGGTAGCCAGCTCCTCTCCTTTGTGATGAACGTCTATTCAATTCTCCAACACCATGACAAAAGCAAGAGCCGGGGTAGTGGATCCCTGTTCTCCACGGGGCTAAAGTGACTTCCCGTTGCAGAAGTCACAATGCAGAAGAGATCTGGTCGGAGCGTTCCAGTCGCGCGCCGGTTTTCCCCGCGCCAATGAAGTAAATGTCAAACGGCGGAGAACAAACCTGGAAACCTAGAAGCGTCCCCAACCTGCTGAAGTTAAAAGACTGCGCCCGGTCTATAATTCTAGATCATACGGATCAATTATAGATCATTCAAAAACAAACAAAAAATAACAACCCAAGAAGGTTACGTCTCTGGGGTCTGCTGTGACAGAGTCCATGCTAAGCACTGTGAGACAGGCACGTACTGTGCTGTCGGCACGGAGATGAGGCTTCGCATTCAAGATGGAGGCCAAGAGCTTAAAATTTCACATTGTGGTCTGAATACGTAAACGGGTTGGAGTGTACGGACTCCTGTTCCCATTAAAACGACCTACATTAAGATGATGAAATAAACAACTGGGCAACTGTAGGGATGATTTTCAAGTTTAGCTATATGAACAAATATCTGCATGGCAGTAACCACATTTTTGCAGGTTTTAAAAAGAGAAGCCCTGCCTTGTAGTCACCTAGTTGATTTCACCAAGTTATTCTACTAGCCGCTTTGAGCCAATTGGTATACAGGCAGTTGGGACAAAACCACTTTAAAAGGTTTTGGGTGCAGCACTCAAATTCTAAACACCAAAAATAAAAAAAAACAAAAAATGCAAAACTCATTCAAAAACAAACCAACCAACCAAACAAGCCTGGCAAATTTGAAGAACAGCCTGCACCACAGATGTGAAGTTATTTATCATGTCTTACGTCTTCCTTACCGACCCAACGTGATTAAACTTACCAGTCGGTCGAGTTACATAGCTGGATTTGGATTACATTAGACTAGAGAACACACACATTCCTCCACAGTGCTGGAGCTCATCAGGAGTTGAGCCAAGTCCTGCTCCTGGTTGTGCCATCTGCCCGGCATGACCAGACCAGAGACTCACACTTTCTCGACAGGAAAAGGAACCACTACCAAAAGATCAGCGTTGAGTGGAAACTCTTCTTTAGAGTGACTTACATCTACGTCTCCATGGTAGAAGTCCTAATGCTAGTATATTCATCCTGAGTCTAAGGAGACCATTAAACTAGAAGGTCTGTGGCTGGGAGACTTTGATGGCCAGATGTCTTTTACCCTTTTGACACACACTGCCAAACATTGAACAGTTAGTAATGGTGCAGGGCTGAACGAATGTGGAAGTCCTGCTAAACCAGTCTGAGCATTCAGCTCGATCTCCCAAAAACAGCCCGACGTGCATCTGAAGCCACAAAACAATAACGTCACTGATCTCAGAGTATCGAGAACAGTAACGTATCCGTGTCCTGCGGAGTGATTACTGAAATGCCTGTGCGACTGCACAACTTGCCGATGAGGAAGAGCGCACACTTTGTTGCAACATTTGGTAAAGGCAGAAGAATAAAACACAGAAAAACCACAAAAACTAAACGTGTACACAGTGCAGCAGGCCATTCAATCCTTTATTCATCGTCTTGTTTACAGTCACAAGGGAGTCATCCATCATCAACTGCAACATTCACAATTCAAAATATCCCCAATCTTCCAAATAAACGTTGCACTGACAATCCCCGTGCCCAAATGTAACCAAATATTTTGAGGACAGATGAGGACATGTAGTTTTGGGCTCCTCAGGTTTAGTATTTCACCTGCAACCATTCTTAGGAGAACCCGAACCGTAAGGTATGGTGACGGTAGAAGGCAGAATTCCATGGATGCTTTCTACAGTTAAACATTCCATAAGGACAGAGCTATGAACCATCTGAACTCCACTTCCCACAATCCTCTGCTTTAATCCCCAGCCCCATTCATGAAGCCAGAAAGGCCAAAGCAGCTTAGCTTAGCAACCAGCCATTGCATTTACCATTTACAGTTGTACTGGTCTACACTGGCTGCGGATTTGCAACTCGGTAAATTACAAGCAGTCACTGGGAACATTAGCTAGGAGGCATAACAAAAAAAAAAGAAAAAAAAAAAAAAAGAGACACAAAAGAAAAGACGGCTCTCAAATATCGGAAACCTCCCTCAACCGCGTCCCTCAAACATGGCAGTAATAGCATTTCAAAATGTCACCAGATGCGGCGAAGTTTTGAAACGCGATCTTAGCCACGACGCCTTCGTGTCAAGCCAGCTCCACAGTAGCCATGCGGTTCACTTCATGTCGCTACACTGATAGAGTCAAACCAGGGAGGATATCGGTCAGCCAGCATGGTCCATAATTTTGCACCGCCTCTGTAGGAAAGAGCTGTCTCACCAGAGACGACCACCACCACGGGTGATGGTGCTACACAATAGGGGTGAGAAGGGAAGATGGTGCAAAACCAAATCCCCCCCCTCAAAAAAGCCACAACGACAGCAGAAAAGCCAAGTAGACAGAGCGATGCTCGTACTGGTGACTGGGGCTTAAGGGGCGGCTACAGCGTCTAACAGCTCACGGGAGACAGAAGATTCAAGCCCTGCAACGCCAGCATTAACCAGCACAGAACCAAACACCAAACCCAAGCAGTTCCATGCATTTCTTTTTCATAAATGGATTGATATTTGCACCACAATTAAAAAAACTAAATTGGATGACAGTGTGTGTTCTTTTAAGGCAAAGATAGCTGAAAGAAGCAAACATTTTTATAACATTTATATAACAACTTGATGTAACAAAAAGAAGTTTTATCTGCAATTACATATTGATAATTTTCTTTACACCAGCTCAACAGGACTGTGAATATAATCCATAAAATACTGAAGAGGAACAGTGTGCCACCTCCCAATAATCTACAAAACCATTCAGAACCAGGAACGACAAGGAAAAGTCACATTCAACAGAATAAAGTGGAACAATCCATAGTTAAAAAAAAAAGGGGGGGGGGGGCAGACTGTGTTTGCTGCTTCTCACATTAAACACTGTTTTTAAACGTGAAGCGTACAGGAGGTGCTTGAAGCCAAAAACCCATGTGGTACAATCCAACAGCAAGAAGAGATGTGTGGACCTGCTATGGGGGAGGGGAAGCAGCAGGTGCTTATGGAGGACTCTTCAGTCTGACTTCTTATCCTGCTCAGAGTCGTATTTTGCCTGTAGAATACACAGAGACACAAGACACGTTTAAGGGAATGGTTCACTAAAACAGGGGAAGATGGAAAAATTACATAATTTCCTTATGACATCTGCTGGAATGTTCACCCAAACTGCTTCCTGATTTAAAGAACACCACAAGCTTAATTTCCAAGAACTAAGCATTATATATATATATAAGACCAAAATCCCCATGGATTTGTTTCCCCAAATAGAAATAACTTGAGGCAGATTGCCAGCCAGCGTCTGTAGGGATGGTTCTCATGAGCTAAAGCAGACGTTCATAAGATTTCTGTCCTGCAGGTTTGAGGTTTCACATTTTGACGTGTTTTTTTTTTGTTTTTTCTGTGGTATAGAATCGGACATTTAACCAGCTGAAAGCATAGTTCAGTTTCAAAATGTAGACAGCTCCGTTTCAAAATAAAACCCAGAGTGACTGAACAGCTTTAACAATTCCCTTTTCCTATGGCATTGTGGGGGTTGCTAGTGTGTTACCAGATGGTTGCTGTGGTATCTCAGGTGGTTACAATGGAATCCCAGGTAGTTGCTATGGTGTTATGAAGTGATTGCTAGGTGGTTGCTATGGTCTTGCTAGGTGGTTGTTATGGTTTCCCCAGGTTTCCCCAGGTGGCTCATAAGTAGTTAAGTGGTTGCCATGGGCTTCGAAATGATTGATAAGTAGTAGTGTGAAACCAGTTGTTGGCATGGCAGCTGTGTGTGTGATGGTTTCTAACCAGTGTTAATTTAGTTGACAAAATATTTGTCATAGTTTGTGAACGAATCTTTTTTTCATGACGAAAACGTGACGATAACTAAATAAAAACTATTGAAAAGGATAAATACGATGGCGAAATTAATGGACATTAATGGACATCGTCAGCAAATAAAAACGAGATGAAAATATTGGCTAGCGACGACATCCAATCAGACCTGATTTAGTTTTGAGAAACGTAGGGATAAGTTAAGAAAAGATACAACCGTAACTACTTTAGCGTACACAGAGAGACGGGACAAACCGGGTAACCGTCCAATCAGAACTAACGTCTTCACATCGCACAGAACCCGTTAGGACCAAACCAGTCTGTGAACTGTGGTCACTCATGAAATTCAACTCGAAGTTAACTCGACCATGTCAGCAGGGAGAAAGATGAGTGGTGATATATGGACACATTTCTCCTTTGTCTTTGAGAAAAATAAGACGGTGTGTAAACCATGTGGGACGATGATGTCGAGAAAAATAGACAAATGAAACGACATCTGCAGGCTATGGCATTGCTGTTTTTACGGCACCCAGTTTTATATCGAATGTAATATTCATTGTTCATAAACTCCATATGCTTTTCGGGTAGTGCGGGCCTACTGGTCATCAATGGTTTGTTATTGTTATGGTCACTAAGAATAGTTTCAGGTAAAAAAAAGTTTTTGTGTATATTGCACTTAAACAATAATATTCTGTTAATAAATGTTTCATTTTGTGTAAGTGTATATAATTACTATTACACCATTTATATTTTAGACTAAAACTAAATAAAAAATTGCCGTCAAAATTAACACTGTTTCTAACATTTCATTTCCTATGGAAAATTATTTAAAAAGAAAAGGCTGCAGAAAAAAGTAAAGGAGGAAGAATACTGTCAGATAACAGTGACGGAGCGTCACACTGCGAAATCACTACACACTAAACCCATTGTTAAAAATGATGAGTCAAACATCCCCCCCCAAAAAAACACCAAATTAAAGTGCTAAAAGCCACTGAGATGATAAATCCCCCCCTTCCCATGAAGTCACACTGTGCGGGGCCTGGTCATGTGACCAGCGTCTGAATGGAGAGTGATCTTTTCCACTTCCTGCCCCGTGTCCTCTGGCTATGACCTGCGCTGGGCGGTGGGCCAGCTCCATGTCTGCTCTAAGAGCCTGCACGCCTCTCCACGGACCTCCATGTTCCTCACACACGCAGGAGCATCAACGCTGGCAACGGACGCAGAGCAAATATCTCAACGTATTGGCAACACAAGGAAGCCATTCCAAAACATTACTCAATTACGGAATGCTTGTGCATCACCTAGGCAACAGCGGACCAGGTCAACCCGTGGCCACGGGGTGTACAAGTGGGACTAGCGTGAACTTCATCGTGAGCTCTTGCTCGATAGAATGAAGGTGTTTGCGTCAGTGTTGATGACACCTTCTATAGACGCGTCCACAGACAGTAATCAGTGGATCACACAGAGACCTCCGCCCTGAGGAACGCCCTCACACTACCCTCTTATCATCTGACTAACCAATCAAATATGCGCACACACACACACCGCATATACTGTATATTGCATAACCCTTTCTGTTGGTGCTACAACAGTGATAACACTGATCAACCAAAATCAGGCCAAAGGTTAAAAGGTTAGTTAACTCGCTGATGTGCTTGAGAGAAGCACCCTGGAATCACACACACACACACACACACACACACACACACACAAAAGAAGGAGGGGGGAAAAAAAGAAAATCAAATCAACCCCCCCCCCCCCCCCCCCCCCCACACACACACACACACACACCACGTGGCACAGCCTCTCCAAATTACAAAGAGCTCTGGCATCACGAGGAGGCGGAGCCAAAGGCCGCACCCACCCCGAGCCGCGAGCCCATACTGGGTAAGGCAGAGCCGCACGTCCCGGGGGCAGGATCGCTGGTGTGTGGAAGCCCTCTGTGGCTCTGACTTTAACCTCTAAAAACCACAGTTATTAGGTCTTATAGCTCAATTACACGTTGTTGTACCAGTGCTTGCCTGGCAACCCCAGGGGGTTCTGGGGTTTACATGCTTTGCTGCTCACAACACACCTAAGCCAGATTTTCAAACGTCTGCAATTGTACAAACAGGATGAGTGGCCAAGAACAAAAGGGGCTGTTAAAAGAACACAATCAATCTAACCAAATACAACAAGAAACACTGCTTTGAGAAACACACAACAAGAAACACTGCTTTGAGAAACACACAACAAGAAACACTGCTTTGAGAAACACACAACAAGAAACACTGCTTTGAGAAACACACAACAAGAAACACTGCTTTGAGAAACACACAACAAGAAACACTGCTTTGAGAAACACACAACAAGAAACACTGCTTTGAGAAACACACAACAAGAAACACTGCTTTGAGAAACACACAACAAGAAACACTGCTTTGAGAAACACACAACAAGAAACACTGCTTTGAGAAACACACAACAAGAAACACTGCTTTGAGAAACACACAAAAAGAAACACTGCTTTGAGAAACACACAAAAAGAAACACTGCTTTGAGAAACACACAAAAAGCCATTAGTCATCTCGCATTTTCAACTGCAGGGGTCTGTATGCTCCACTGAGTGTGCCTGTTTGACTCAACGTCTAAAACAGGCCAACGAGCAGCGCAGCGAGCTGGCCACAGGGACATGGCTTTTACAGAGGCAGGTGTCACCACTGGACAGGTAACTCTGCTTTAAACATGTAAGGCTGTTAAAGAGAAAGACCCCGCCAGCAAGAGAGATTAATATTTAACACAGACTACAACTCATTCACTGGCCCGACACAGATTATATGCTGTAAGGAACCTCTTGTTTATCTGAGGAGGAAAAGTTTAAGCTATAATGTGGTCTTGGCTGAGAGCAGGCAGGGGACGTGTTTATCTCACGCGCGGAAGATCTCACACGTCCACTCGCAGTGACGACACCAAGTTCAACTCTACAAAACCACGTGCTAAAACGATCTTTGCTACATCTCAAACGGTTGAATACCAAATGTGAATTTAAATTCCAATGTGAATTATTACGAATGACATTTATTCAGCTGTTACAAAAGGTAGACAGACTTTTTTGATGAAAAAGAAATGAAGTCAATTCAAGAGGAATTGAAAGCACGTAGGAGGAAGAGAGAGTGTGGGAGGATAAGGACACTGTGTGTGTGTGTGTGTGTGTGTGTGTGTGTGTGTGTGTGTGTGTGACGTAGTCTGGGATTATCTGCAGAGCATCCAGAACATTTCTAGTCAGTTCTGCGTTTCAGGCTCTTCTTAAAATGGATTCGACTTTTTCTTCCTCAGCAATCTACCCACAATGCTCCACAATGACAAAGCAAAAATAGGGTTGGGGAACATTTTCCGAAGTCAAAATTAAAAGCAAATCGAGCCCAGTCAGGGCAGCTGGGGCCCGGTGGACTTCAGTGACGTTGCAACAAAAGTGCCTGAACATTAAGGTGAATGTCCCGTTTGTCCTGTTTGAAAAAACTGATTAACGTGTACACGCAAGTATTTACCTGCAGGGTGCCGTGTTCCTCCAGCAGCCGATCGTACTCCACCGTCAGGTTCTCCGCTTGCTTCTTCATGGCCTTCACATCACTGTCTGATTTCTGCAGAGCTGCGGAGAGAAAGACATCGTCACATGGCGACAGGTTTACGAACATGCCACCGGTGCAGACGGCTACGACCTCGCACGAGGCCAGCGTGGAGCGGAACGCTTGCCCAGATGATGCTTTCATTAGAGCGGGGGAACTGTAACCAGGTCTAGCTACAATCTGCACTCGTCGGACAGTCCTGCAATCTTTCACGGTTCCCAACACCAAATTCAACACCTCAAATCCGAAAGAACAAACAGGCGATGAAGACGGTCCTGGTGTGGACTGCGGAAGCCACGAACACATCACCGGGCACTCGCTCCTCACGCACAGAACAGACGTAGAGCTGTACGAATACGCTTCAACAGGACTCACGTGCAGTTAGCTTAAGCGTGAACCAAAGGCTCCCTCTGAACCACAAACCATGGATGAACGAGGGAGGTCCGATATCATCCAACGGCGACGACGCCTTTAAACCTTAACGCACTTTCCCAGGCTTGATCTGGCAACGCCACATCCTGCCTCGTCACCGGTTCAGACCTGAACATGGACGTTGAGGGCTTCAGCAGCGTTGGCTCACAGCGCGCGGCACACAATCCCATCACCAAGCAGCACACCCACCCTGCCTGGGGCCCAGCAGAGTCACGCCGGCCCGCCAGCACAACGCCGCCTTCACACTCTTCGACTGTGGTCACATGGCAACAGAAGAACCCTGACCACGCAAGATGAGCGAGTTCTCACGCGGCCCACTCAACACCAGCAAGGCTGCAGCTCACCACTGGGGAACCGACTCCTGGACCGGAACAGAAACCACACGGCTGCATGTAGAGAGTCCCACTCATAACACCCTGTTCTCACACACACACACACACACACACACACACACACACACACACACACACACGAGTGTGTCCCTGCGACACAGCCAGGCCGACAGAGCAGGCTCACGCGCTGCACCAGCAGGGCGACGCAGCAACGGGCCCGTTTCCTGTGTGTGTGTGTGTGTGTGTGTGTGTGTGTGTGTGTGTGTGTGTGTTCTCTCCGAGGGCTCTGCAGCAGGTCCTCGCCAGCGCTGAAGAGGTCAGAGGTCACACATCTAGAGCACTCGCCCCTTCCAAGTTCTTCCAAAGCAGCTCCCCACACAGCTCAGGCAGCCAGTCGGGTCCTGTCGAGCTCAGGTGCACTGCTTGTTGACTGGTTAGAGATTCTGAGATCTGCAGCTGAATTTAGTTTCCTCGTGTTTTCTTGGAAAGAGGGGTTGTTGTAGGGAGGGGGGGTATTAAAGTTACCAGATTTGTGGTGAAAAACAACTCCCTCAGTGACGAGGACTACTGGCAAATGGTCTCCATGTTGTCAACAGGGCACACTTCATATTTGTGATTCCCTCAACCACCACCCCCCCCCCCCCCCCCTTTGGCAAGTTTCTAAACAGAGTAACTATTAATGTGAACTGGCAGGACTCCCAGGGACGTGCTGTCAAGACGCAGTGAGAAAATACAAGGGGCCCAGTTAGAGCTGCACTGAGAACACTGAGGTCTGGGAGGCACCTGAGCCCAAACACCTCAGAAAACAGGCCTGTGTGTGTGTGTACCACAGAGAGAAACCTGGTACACAGCCCAAATTGTGCAAGCTATTCTGATGTGAAGTACCTATGGCTTTGGTAACCAGCACATTCGGAGGACACCACACAGAGACATGGACAGGCTGTCCTCCTGACCAACAGCAGGGGTCTAAGTGTCCAGTCTCAAGCAGAAAACAGCCAGTTCCTTCCCCAAAGCTGGGGGGGGGGGGCGTGGCTCGGGGGCGGGTCCTCCACGCTCAGATTGCTTGTTGCACACACCCGATTGGTTGTGCAACTTCAGCCTTCACTGCTAAACTTGAACTTTTGACAGGACTCCCATTCAGGGGGCACGTAACACACATCACACTGAGTGCTTTTAATCTCGACAGTGACATCACAACCAGTGATATCACAGTGACATTGCGAGGATGTTTTTGACATTTATATACTGCTGGTCAGCTTAAAATCTGTTGGGATTTGTAAAGAGACAAATACATTTTTAAATGCTTTCTTTCATTGTAACATGAGTGTAAAAACACCTTGTGTGTCCCTGCTGAGTAAGCGCCACCTACCTTAATTAAACACACAGCGCGTCAGCACCACACTCCTCATTACTCTTTGGGTGTGTGTGGACGTGTGTGTGTGTGTGTGTGCGTGCGTGCGTGCGTGCGTGTGTGTGTGTGTGTGTATGTGTGTTGTACCTTTCCTGGTAGCTTCAAGCTCCTCCTTCAGCTGACTGACGTCCTTCTTCAGAGTCTTGTTCTCCTCCTCAGTGCTGCCCTTGGGTTTACCTCCACCCACCTCCGCCATCTCCACCCCCGCCTCCTTCAGCTTCTGAAACACACACACACACACACACACACACACACACACACACACACACACACACACACAGGTCGGCGGGTCAGCCCAACCCTCACACACTCTTAATGTTCAGAATGCTTTATAAAACATGCATATTTGGACATTTCATCTGTATCAGTAGGGTGATACATAATCAGTCCTACATGACTGCACATCACCAGAGAATGACACATCACGGCCTTGCGTAGTGCTGGGGAGTTTACTGGATTACCCATCAGTAGGGCGCGCACTGGGACCCAGGGCATTAGGACCCAGAGGAGAGCTTCTGCTCCCACCATCGGGTGTGTCTTCCAGCACAAGACTCTTCAGGTCACAGAATCCTGTCTGCCCATTTTCCATAGAACATCTGACTGTCCTGTGACGACATGATCCTCGGTACTGACCACCGCCTCGCCAAAACACACCGCCTAGAAAACTGACTAGCAGCTGGACACATGCAACTCTGCACGAGATTTATGCAGATCACGATCACATTCATCGCAAAATAAAAGTCTTATCAATTTCCTGGTTGACGAAAGACCCCAAACAGTCGATACACTGACAGTGAAGTTTGCCAATAGATTTACCAGCGCAAGACACAAAGGACACTTCAGTCTAGCATAACCGTCTCCCAGTCGTCATCAGGTTTGTCAAGGTTGCACTGGGCCCCTCAGGGAAGACACACGTGCATCTGGGGCAGCGGTGATGATCTGAGCAGATGCAATAAAAAGCTGAAATCCAGCCCAGATCCAGCAGAACAGTGCAAGTGTGCTCAGAACCTGCTGCAACCCAGAAAGACACCCCTCCACAACCCTTGGCGCGCAGAAAGGCGGGTTTCAATTATTCACACGTTTTGGACATAGAAGTGGCCACTTTACACCGCCGCTGAAACTCGCCGCCATTCCAAAAAAGGTCATCTCTCCTGAGGGAAAACCCAACTGGGGCGTGTGGACCAATCGAGAGCGTTCGGACAGTCTGGCGCACACGCTTCGTAGCACTCACGCAATTCACAGGCCCACACTGCCACTTTAGCCGTACGATCATTCTGCTCACGCGCGCCAGAGTATTGCGTGAAGCATCCACGCAAACACTAGGATTGTAACTCTCCTCTACGTTTTCGGAAAACATTAATTTGTCAGAAAACAAATTCTGCTCTAGGTTTTGGAACACATTTTTATGACCAGTGCAACTTGGGGCCAATATGCTCAATATACATTACAAAGCATTACTCAACCACTGAATTACATAAATAACATTTTTAACCCAAAAGGTCTGCGAAATAAACCTCAGATTTTATAGTATACCCGTTTTATAAAGATGGAACTATTTTAGGGCGTCTCATAGATTGTGTTCATACTCATATGCTAGGTGCAACAATGCCCTCTAGATGATGGTGAAGAGGGGTGTAACACACAGGTCACTGGAACACGCCATGTGCTTGTGTGTTTTGACTGTTTAACACCCCCACGCCCATTTAATAACAGCACACAGAATTAAAGGGAGTGATGCATTTTGGACAGTAGAGTTGTGTGTAGCCACACTAGCGAGTTCAGTCCCCCCCAAGTGTCCCATTCACAACAAAAACGATGGAGAAGCTGAATGGTGAGTGTCTGATCCATGACCCCTATTTCATTTCCAACACAGTACTGCAATCATAGACATCGCAGTGCTCTGAGAACATGGCAAGAGAGAGAGACAGACAGAGACAGCTTCTTGAATTGAGCAGCTAAACAAACAAACTAGACAAACATTAAATCCAAACATCTGCTCTAGTAAAAACAGTGTTGTGAGTGGTGCCATTTTGGAACTGTGGAGGTGACATTACATCTTACCCACAAACTCAAAGCTTGTTTTCCCAAGTTACCTGATCTGGAGAGTGGCTGTGAAAATCTGTATTTTGGGGCTGGAAAATGTTGCTTTGGCATGGCTGAACGGGCAAAGCAGACACAAACAGATGCATTTCCACTTTATCCGCGCCAGTGTGGACCAAGTCAGAGTCAAACAAGAAGATCCGTGATGACTACCGTGAAGCACAAGCCAGTGCCCATTCGCTTACACCAACAGCAAATCAGAAGGCTAGGATGAGGCCCCGCCTCCTGTGCAGTCTCTACTGCAGAAACACAGGCACCACGAAGAACGAATCACAACAACCCACAGGGACACAAAGATATCAAACATCAAAACGCAGCTGGCAAAACCAGACCACGCTTGACGATTTATGGCCGCACCTAGTAGCCTGGGAGGAAGAGCAGATTACACCCAGCACGGATATCGATGAATTAGACCGCTCTCACAGCAGCATAACGAACCACGCACTGCGGACAGCGTGCGACCTGTGACCTCTGGAGAGTTTCCCTGGAAACCTGGAGCACAGCTGGCACCAGATCTTCCATATTAGTGGGATTTCTTTTTTATTTTATTAAATAGGCAAGCAGATCAAAGACGATATGATTTTTATTTGATGTGTGCATGAGCCATTGCGAACTCAACGAAAGCAGAGACATGACCGTCGTGAGGGCGGAACACGATGACCGTTGTGAAAGGGCGGAACACGATGACCGTCGTGAAAGGGCGGAACACGATGACCGTCGTGAAAGGGCGGAACACACTTTTCAATGAATCACTTACAGTCTAAGGAGTGAAACTTTGTTGCAGAGATCAGAGGGGAAGTTTATTACACTCCCACTACCATCTCAGAGGGCCATGTGACCAACTCAAAAGGTGAAAGGTCACAGGGTCGGTCAGGGTGCCGCCTCCTTACCTCCTGCAGCTTCTCGTTGTCCTCCATGTACCTGCGGGCGGCGTCGCTGGCTCCTTCTGCCTGCTTCTGGAATGCCTCGTTGGAAGCCATGAGTGATGCCTGCTGGGAGAGGAGGGCCGCCAGTCGCCGTAGTAACCTACAGCAGGGGAAACCATAATATACACTCGGGGGTATATACACTCGGGGGTATATACACTCGGGGGTATATACACTCGTGGTTCACCCACGCGGGCGGGTGCACTCATGCCGCCGGGAACGGGCACAGGCACACAGCCGAGCTGTCCAATAGCAGAGCAGCGCCTGGGTGCTCGCCAGCACGGGCACAGCGCGTGGGCACATAGCCCCGTGTATTTATAGGTGATGGAAAGCCGCAGTGGGGTTGCGGAGATGTAAGAACACCCATGAGAGGCTGGGGGACACACCACGACACTGTTGTACACCCAGCCCTGCATCACACGCCAAAACTTCACAGCAGAGTAAACAAACACTGGTCACATGACCAACAGCACCCAGAGATCCGCTCTGCTCCGGTGCGCTTGGACTTTTTTAGGACTCCTGTGAAGTGGGTCACAGCCCCAGTAAATCACTCTCCTCCTGGCCAGGAAAGATGTGCCGAAGATCCATTCCTTTTTTGGAATGTGCCGAAGACACTCGAACGGCCGCTAACAGGCTAAACGTCTCAGACGTGCGCTGAGAATAGGGGGGTGGGGGGGGAGGGGTGGTCACCTCTGCATTTTTGAAGGCAGCTCAATAAAGGGTGCGTGTAAGATTAACTTGTATTGAACCACATGACGGACATGTAGAGCAGGAACAACTGGGGGGGACGCCACACCCCGCGCGCGTGCTAGCGCCGCACCTACACAACTGTAACTAGCGTACGTGCAGAGTTTGACAGCTCCGTGCTCTGGTCGCTGTCCAAGCATGAGGTCACTGCCACAAAACTGACGTTCGCCGAAGTGTAAACATCGCTCTCAGGTTCCCGCGACCTCCTCCGCCCGATCTGCTACGAATTGCGCGGCGGACGGATCTCGCGGCCCCGGACGGCCCCGAAGTCCACTCGCTACACGCTGGATTTCGGAGTAGACGAGCATCTTCCCCCAACATTCCACCATCAACACCTCAGCCATCTGTGCCCAGATTCTAAAAGGCACGAGGCAGGAATGATCCTCGCTGGGCGCCACGGTAAATCAGGCGACATATGGCCCACAGTCACACGCCCTGCTCACCACTTCCACGCCAACAAGGTGTTCGGTTCCCGAGACTGTGGGCTCCGTTCTGTAAATTGAGAACTGTTCTCTATATCCCCACGGCATTCCACACACACACTGGATGGATATACTATCCAAGCCCAGCTGTTCCATCACACGGCCTGGCCAGGCAGGTGTCTGGACCATTCCCAGGCCTTGCGCCAAAACCTGGCAGGCAGGCAGAAGCAACATCACAAATACCCCACCCTAGGGGCAGAAATACGGAATGCTTGTGGTACAGATGACGCAGGTAAGCTTCAAGCACCAGTAGCATAGCGCGTCATTAGCAAGCCAAGGGGGACCAATCGGATGCTCTGTAGCCATGTGACCACAAGTGGTGTTTGTGAACAGAACCATCTTGGGACCCTTAGTCTTTAAAACTGTACAATTAACCAAAATACCGTGGTGCTTGATGGACACTCTTGCTCCTCATGAATCCCACTGTCCTTTGGTGAGGAAGCATTCTCCAAACATACCCCCCTCTTCTCAAGAGGAGAAGACGGTCAATGCAAAAACAACCCAAAGGATTAGAGTGGAAGAGGTGGCTATAATACATGTGCTAATCACACTCAACTGATTTCTTGGGATGTTTGTTTTGATTAACAAATAAACTGGAGAGAGAGAGAGAGAGAGAGAGAGAGAGAGAGAGAGAGAGAGAGAGAGAGAGAGAGAGAGAGAGAGAGAGAGACACTCACAGACAGAGGAGCAGGGCAAATCCTGCAATGTATTCATTCCTCTGGGCTCTGAACAGCTTCATGTGGATGTGTTCAATGGCCACGGGGTTGTTGCTCAGGTCCACCGTGTCGCTCACGCTGTACTTCCGAACCTCTCTGAAGGCATCTGGAAGAAGCACACACACACTCCTGCTTCAGCACTGGGAGTGTAGCCTAGCAGTGTGTGTGTGTGTGTGTGTATCCTTTAAGTGCAGTTGCGTGTTGAGTTTTCAGACTCACCAACCAAGAGGAAGATGAGGATGCAAATGACCACAACGAAAGCCGTGTTTCCGTACGTCGTGATGGCAACCATGAGACGGGACTTGAAGATTCTGTTCCATCTGAACAAACACCACAGGATATTATTAAGCAACTGTTCAGCATCATGCTGGAAATTCTTGGAAATTAAATGGAAAAGCAGGACACGGGCTTCTTTTTGAGATATTGAGAAATGTCAGTGCATGAACTTCCAACACTGACTCAGATGCTGTGAAATCCGACCTCAAAACCCAGCAGAATTTTTCCATCTCGAACCTCAAGGTCTGTTCAATCAAGTCTGCACTGGGTTCAGTGTATTAGCTGAACATTTGCCGATCTTTGAAAACCTTGTTAACAATATTTCCTTTCCTGTGCAAGTCCGTGAGATTAAAATCAAAAGACAAAATTAAAGTGAATCTTCTCATTTTAAAATCCGGCGATTCCTCTACACATGAAAGAGAACAGCAGAATACCGTTTACAGCTCTACATCTCAAGAACTCCTACAAACTGACTGCACAAGCGCAAACAATACGACTGCCAATACGGCTTCGGAGCAGAGATGCAGGGTTGAGTCCCCACACACACGGAGCTCATTCACTCCACACACACACCGCACACACCAGAGGGATGTGGGAGTCGGTGATCTGGCGTCAACACTGCAGATATTCCCATTCTTTTTCTTCTACCACACATCTTCTCCAAGGTATCTGTAATTCATTCTGCCCTGTTCTAAAGAGCCCAAAGCTTGCTAAAATCTAACCGGCTTCTGTGATGACACTCAAGATAATGCCCCCTATTGGAGACCCTAAAAATGTCCCTCTTGTGAAGAGTGGTTGCATCATACCACTAGAGGGCACTTACTGCTAAATGATGGATCTAATTGACCTAATAAACTGACTAAAATGGCTTTTATTGAACAAGAGTGGAAAAAAATAATGAACATAAACCCCAAATGGGCACTGTGCCCATAATTAAAAACATGGAGCTGCTCTGCATTTAACACCTCTGTGATTACTACACTGACTGAAATAAGGGGAGGATCTGTCCGATTTTCAACCTCAAGGTGTCAGCATCCTTTAAAAACTGAACAAAGCAGCATTCTCAGACACAAACAGGCTGCTTTCTGATCACATTTGTACCCATAACACAGCACATGTGCCGTTACCGAAGTGATCCAACAAGGACATCACGGCCATCCGTGCCACGGGTCCCTCGAACCCTGCCTGCTCCTTCATATCGTCAGGGCTGTGAAAAGCGTGATAGTGCCATCACGCTGGGGAACAGAACCCTCATCTTCTCCCTCCCAAAACAGGCACAACTTTTGCCTCAGGGCCCCCTGACAAACAGGATAAGCTCATTTTGCGAAACCCCTCTGCTTGCGGGTCGCAGAAGCGAGGTGTGCCTCACCTTTTGGGGGAGACGAACGGTACGCAGAGCAGCAGCACGGCGAACACCTCCGCGTAGAGGAACGTAGCCACGGCCGTCCACTGCAAACTCATCCCGTCGGCCCACGCGTCTGCTGGGGTGAAGTAGCAGGCATCAGTCCAAAGGTGTCGTGTTAATCATTTCACAGAGTAGTGGGAGTGCAGTGGGAAAGCAACAAAGGTGAACAAACACAACCCTGAAGTCAGGATGCAATAGCTGCATGTGTGTTAGGTATTGCTTTCTGAGGCTACACTGAAGGTCTGCAGTGTTTCTAACGGGGGAGGGTGGGGAGGTGGTGTAGAGGGCCAAGAAATTGCTGGTGTCACAGCACCATCTTTTGTCTGCGGAAAAACACCACCATTTACGACCCTTCTGCGAATACACAACCTGAATAAAGAACCATGGTCAGCTATCTTAAGCTTAGAGTGGTTTTCTCCAGACAGGAATTTAATACTCTGCCTTGTGGAGAAGATAGACGTGTATTCTCCAACTACGACCTACTGACTCCAGGACAATAAGAAACCATGATGGCTGATGACAGATCTGTGGCTGCGAACAGGGGAATATGAGCTGGGAACTAAACTAGCAGCCATGTTTACAGGTCTTATAGAAACTAGAGGTCTACTGCCCATCACTAACGTAGTAACCGAACTGAATTACTTATCAACCCAGGAACATGGACACATCTTCACATCTAAATCAGCCTCGCAGGAGTTCATTAAAGTCTTGGCGAGCACACATCACGTTCATTGTTCTTGCTAGCTAACGTTGACTAGCTTGTGTGGCACCACCACGCCTACCATTACTAACTCTGAACACATAACATTTATCGCCAAACTCTGACCTTCATAGCACAATGCAATACAGCAGGTACAACTTACGGATCTTCAAGAAAAACGTAAAGCGGAGCTTCGATGCGCTAACAAATACGCGTCAAAACTTCTGCTGTCTTGTGGTTCACTTCCGGTATGCGTGGCCAAGGTTCGACAATTACGTCAGCCTTAATATTTCCGGAAAACAAGTCAAAAGTCCCAGGCAAACAAATTTAAGCCCGATACTTTAAATGTATTCAGTTCCAATGATCCGTGTAAATTAATAACTTAAAATCAATCCTACACCTTAATTTATATAGAAAACACAACACATTTATTAAACTCTCCCTGTTAGGAATTGGACACAATGTTAAATCCTTCTTGTATAATTATTTATACGAACTGTGATTTAGACCAGACTTTACCCGTCACGTTAAGTGAAATAACATATCAAAGGGAAATATTTATTTAAACGGATACATCACTTCAATATTGGAAAAACTATTGTTGAAATATTTAGCACCATCTGTGAATTTTGACAGCAACTTACAGTAAGTGCCACTAGAGGGCGACAATAAGACAGTTAAACAACAATAATAACAGCTACAACAACTAACATTTGTATAATATTTAGTATTTATGCACACACTGGTACAGCAGCCAGTTGCCAGGAGTGTATAATTCAGTCAGATATATTATACAGTATTGGGGAGAAGGACCATCAGGTGTATTACATGTAAACTGTAGTGTACAAAATAAACACAAAAATCATAAAAATATTGCTCTGATATCCACAATAATAATTAAAAACCTTAAGGCACATTGAAAGTACACCTGGTTTTCATAACATTGATGAATAACATTGCCAAATATCGACCAGATTTAAAAGGCACATTCACATAATTTAACAAAATACAAAACAATACAAAAATGAAACATGCTACAAACGAACTTCATATGTCAAGATAAGGCCGTACGTTTGAATCTCACGATTGCACCAGGCGTTCGGCAACACTGATGCCGGATTTGAAGCTACTCATCTTTTTACATTATTTAAAAAAACTTGACAGACTGGCTCTCTAAAGATAAAGGCCTTCACGGAAACATCCAGAGTGAATGAAGCTGTGTCTAAGGCAAAGTGTGATCGGCAGCAAATGCTGGTTTGTGCATAAAAAATGTTTAAAAGGCCACTTCAGATGGAATGTAATAAAAAAAAACATAGTTTGAACAAAAAAAAAAAATACAAAACAAAAAAAAAGAAACAACCTGATTTAAACTGGTCATGTAAATCTAATACTACTGTTATGCCAAGGCACTTGTGTGTTTCTGCTCCTTCGGGGTATTTAACTCCACGGGGTATTATGGCCTTGCTCCTGTCCCGTTGTCAGAGGTGTGACCTGGGCTGCCCTCTCATCCGGCCCCTCAGACATGTCTCACTGCTCAACTTCCCTTTTCTTTCCCTGGGGCTCTAGGACACAGGCAGAGATAACAACACAGCTGATTACATTACACGACCAAACAATGACAAAGATGCTTTGACTAAATCAAGCTGTCCTGATAGGATAGCAGATGATATGTTGCTTTTCTCTCATTTGCATACAATTTGGGAATGCGATTGCATGGGTGATTAGTGGTGTGGAGAAATGTAGTCAGTGCAAATTTATTTGCTTCTACAGTTCTTGTCAAACCATTATTATTAAGTTCAACTAAATTAAAAACATTATTTTATTTTCAGTGATCATTTTGCATATGATTTTATTCCATATGCTTGTCCAGGTTCTCTGTATCAAACTGGACAAGCATATGGAATAAAATCATATGCAAAATGATCACTGAAAATAATGTTTTTGCTTGTCCAGTTTGATACAGAGAACTACCCCTGCACACCTGTACTGAGATACTTACTGTACTGTGCTGAGTCACAATCATTTTGTTTATTTCAGGCCAACTTGGAAATAATGTCACATCAAGTCTAAAAGAAAATTTGTGGTGTGGTCATTTTACACAAGTACAGGCTGTAGCCTTCATGTCTGCCACCTGGAATCATCTTACCTGTAATCTGACAGGATCTTCCATGCATTCTTCAGACTATCTGACATGACACGGCAACTATTTGTGCATGATGAGGGCCATGAAGACACAATAATGTTTGAGGAGGCTCAGATAAGAAACAGGAAGTGATCACTATTTGATGTTTATTGTCAGCCTCAAAAAAGAGGCTACTAAATAAAATCAAGCCGGCAAAGGCTTCTCTCTTTCTCTTTACAGAGTATTTACAAAGTAGTCATGGTGCCCGAGACATGGCAGGACAGCCGGGGCACTGCCTTCATAGCTACTGAACATGTGTAGTGTTAATCATCCCCACCTAACCTCAGACTGAAGAACTGGCCCGTGTGGTCTGGTTTTGAAATAAAAACATAAATCATAACTGGACCATCATGTGTCTTTTTAAAAACATGCAATTCCACAATGTTAGTAAGACCACAAACCACACGTGCAGACGTCGCATACATTAGACAAAAAGAGGGAGTCCACTCCGTTCTCAGATCCAGAAAGCACAGAGTGGAGCAGAAGGAGCTCATATCTGTACTAACTTCAGCACGCTTGTTCAAGACTCAACACCAGCGGCGTGTAGTGGCCATGTCCCGACACTGTGAAGCCTTGAACCTTCATGTTAATCTGACACTGGCGTCAGTGAAAGGTTTGTATGAAGACCAGGACTGTACACATGTGCACAGGGCCAGATTCACCAAGACGTGTACCACGGGGGCCATGTATGTAACTCATGGAGGTACATATGAAGTACATATACAGGTTGGGTGAACACATCCTGGGGCTACTGGGCTTAGTAAATCAGGCCCTTGCTGTCAGAATATGGCTTTAGTGAATTCTCTCATCCCTGAAAATGCAAGCTCTTTCACGCGCGCACACACACACACGCACACACTTTAGCTGCCTGTGGTCACTGGCTCTTTAGTCTACTGGGACACAAAATAACAGATGACACAAAATGAAGAGAGTCAAACTCAGACCTCCTAAAAGCTAGTAAACTACCCCATTATTGGGAACCTCTTCAAACAATAAATAAAGCTGAGGCCCATAGATGCAGCCAGACAGCTTTCCCAAGAACCCAGGAAATAAACAATCACTTCAAAATAAGAGCATCATTCTTCATAAAAAAAAGAAAGAAGACCACACAATGTCCTTCTGTTGTATATAAAAATAACCATATGCCCCCCCCCAAGAAACCATATATATCCTTTACCTTCAGGTCCCTAAATTTCTGCTCTCTGGCGAGCACATTATGTGCACAGAAAACCAGTAACAATAATGCAAATATCCTCAGGTGTACAACTCCTCAAACATGTTGACAACTCAGTAACCTTTAAGTTAAAAAAAATATCCTAATGTGAGAGCTGTGTTGGCATATTTGTATCAAATATTTGCACAAAAAAAAAGTAATTGTACAATGTTTAACATGGCAAACATCTTAGTTTTTGTTTATATGAGGAAGAAAAAAAAAGGAAATAATATGGATAATATTTTATATTACAATTGTAAAACTCTCTTGACATTGGTAGTTACTGTATAATCACAATTGCATTTTGAAAGGCACAGCATTAACCATTTCTTAGCACTGGTGAAACAAATTTAACCCACACACACACACACACGAGGTGCCATCTGGTTGGAGTAGGGGTAAGTCAGTTAATACTAAAGGTGCACCGATACAATTTTTGCAAGACTGGTACTTGGAACACACGAGGAGTTGTGTGTTGACATGTTGCAGACCCTGAAGTATTATTTTATGTTGCAGTGGACACAGCTAGGGTAGTGGGTTTGCCAGGATACTAAATGTTTAAGGATCATACATGTTTATAAAAAAAAAAAGAAAAGCATTAACCTCGGAGTTAATAAAAAGATTTTTCTGATTTTCAAGTGAAGAGTATCGGTGAACCTCTAGTGCCACTGAGAAACCTTCTTTAGGGATACACACACACACACACACACACACACACACAAACATACGCGCACACTGACGTGCGAACGCGCACACACACGTTTATCTCCTTCTGGGAAGTCACTCCTGTAATTTACGGGCGACGGTTTCGAATGAATTTCCCACTGTGTCACACGAACACCTTTAGAGCTGGACTCTGGCTGCTCTGGGATTCTGCTATACGGACTCAGATCCAGACCTCAAGGGCCAGTACACCGCACATTCTACCAGTCCCTGTGCTTCAACACACCCCATCGACCCCCCGTCACAGGCCCGCTGAACCAGGCGTGCTGGAGCAGCATAAACACCGGTTGCCTAAGATAGTCCAAAGTGCTGTCATACTTAACGGCCCTTGGACACAAATGCTGTGTGTAGGCATGTGCCAGTATCAGAATGACACGTTTCTCAGAACTGAGACATGCCGAGCTACTTCATTACTTCCTGATTGTTACTTCAGCACCCGACACTCTATACTCCACAAAAGCTAAAAGAGGGGGCAGTTTAAATCAACTTAAGGGGCTATTTAGTAGGAATATGTAAGCTAAATAAGTCAACTGATGTATGATGCCTTCGGTTGTAGTACTCCTATGCACCGGCACGCCATGTAAAGCTACGGCGCCCCAAAGGTGTGGTTCGGTGTGTCGGCGAGGCCCGTAAAGCCCTCTGTTGGAGGTGTGCCCAGGGCCCCTAGGGCCAGTGCTTCTGCCTGCTGGGAGTGGAGGTTGCCCAGGAAATTACCGACAACCAAGCTGCTCTTTTTGAAGTACACTACCCAGAATACCCCATTTCTTCTTTTTCCTTAGTTAGCCCTGTACACAAGGTGCTTGGATGGAATCCAAGTAACTTAACACATCAGCGTTGGCCTGCGAATCGGAGTCCTAATAAACCCATCAGCCTATGCACCCATGTGTGCAGGAAGCCTAGCTGTGTTAGCAGGAGAATGGCGTTTAAGGCATACAGGAGGAGATGCCCCACTGGTCTGAGCTTTGTGTTCGCGATCTCCATGTACACAAACTTGGAATTCAGCGAGCGCCTCTGAAAAGCTTCTACAGACTTTGTGCTTTTCAGGAACAAAAACTGCAAGGTGTTTAAGATCTGACAGCACAGATCACAATAAGCGACCGCCCCACGTCCTGCAGACGCCCCGCTGCCGTGTCAAACACACCTGATGCAGTTCAGTACAACTTTTAGGAGGATGTGAGAAGGACCAGGAGGGGCTGGGGGGGGGGGGGGGGGGGGGGGGACCTGCCGGAGCGGAGCTGGCTCCCTCCCACAACCTCCGAGTCAGTTAGTAGAACTTGTGCGGTAACCTGCCCCTCGCCATGACTGTGCACTACAGGTGGGTAGCTTAAGTTTCAAAGTAAAAGTCCTCCCGAGGTTTTCCTTCCAATCGTCTGGATGTGCCAGTTGAAATCGGGTGCAAGTGACCGATCTTGGCAGAGCTGTCGCTTTATTTTTATTTCATTTTGAAGGTGGACTTCTACACCTCTCTGGGCCCACGGAACCAGCCCTCATCCACAGCCAGACACACGCTTCTCACACCAGCAAGAAGGAGAGAGCAGGTACCCAAACCCGAGTCCAAAGCAGTTAAGAGAGTTAAGTTGGAGAGGGGTTACTGGAAAAGAAACGTTATGGGGTGGAAATGTGGAGAGTTTGGGGTGGAAAAGGGGGGGGCACACAGAAAGAACACTTCACAGAAAGGCTCATTTCACCAGCACTGACTTTGGAAGGAACGTATCCATCCCTGAATCTCCGTGGGAGGCAGGGGAGGCGGAGCCAGCGCTGGGGGGTGGGGCCACAGCCTTCGGCAGGCTGTACATGTACACGGCGGCTATAACGAGGCCGGCGCCGACCGTGAACAGCAGGTCCACGTGGAAGCCAAACAGGTAGACGGAGGTGACGGTGGACACGATGATGGAGAAGGAGGTGGCGAAGCCTTTCAGGATGTTGTCGGCGTACTTCACCACCACGGCCACCAGGAGGCCGCCGAACGCCTGGTTGAAGATCACGCCCCACACCATGGACGTGTAGCCAAACAGGAAGCCCTTCTCCGCCACGGCAGCGCCGTCGCTCCACCACATTCCCAGGAGGCCGAGCAGCGTGCCGAAGATCCCCAGCTGAACGTTGCGGAGCCACACGGACGCCGAGCTGCCCTTCAGGATCTTCTCGAAGTAGACGCCGGCGAATCCCGAGGACAGGCAGGACACCACCACCGCCACCAGGCCCTTGACGTAGCTCTGGGCGGCGGGCGACACCCCCGCCTCCTTCTGTTTGCTGCTGTCCTGCTCCACCTGGACGATGGCCACGCCGATGAAGAGGAGGAGGAGGGAGAGCCACTGCACGCGGGACAGACTCTTACGCAGCATGAGCACCGAGAAGAGTGCCGTGGTCAGGATCTTCAGCTGATACGTCACCTAGAGATGCCGGACAGGAGCACAAGGGGGGGGAGGGGGGGGGGGGGGTCGGACGGCAAGACAGTCAGACCAAAAGACAGACTGAAACAGCAAAAACACTCTATACAGAGAGATAATGCAAGAGAAAAGGAGGAGAGAGAAAAATATTGAAAATGAAAGAAAGAAGGAAAGAAACACTTTCACAGTTACATATGCATACCTCTGAAGGTCAAACACAACATCTTATGTCTTATCTATAATATCTTAACATTATTTGTCCACAAAACCCATCACAAATTGATATAAAATGTATTTAAATGAAATTTTCAAATCTAAACTTCATCATGCAGAGAGTATTGATAATGTTAATTATTTACAAGATGATTTCAAACGAATGCCCTGCCCCACACTACCCACCTACCTTAGACAAAACATTCTGACTGGAATGTCCTGTTACATATGTACATACCAGCAGTGCTACACAAGGCGATGAATGAGAGACAGAGCCCGAGACAGACAGACCCCAGAAGTGCAGAGCCTCCTCACCTGGAATGTGGCCGCTGGTAAATTGGAGATGGCTACGTACTGCAGGTTGTTCTGTAATGTGTAGATGAGTGAGGGGACTGCTAGCTTCAGCGTGTCCCAATACTGGACCACTATGGAGTCATACAGCAAGGCCACAAAGTCCCTGATGTTTCCTGCATTTACAGACAGAAGCGGATTCTGCATTTAGCATCAAATGCACAGTTTAATCTGGGAGTTCCTTCCATCTGTTTAAATGAGGTCAAAAGCCTCAGAGACCTGGGGGGGTGGGGGTGTTTGCAGGAGTGTTCGGGGCAGAGACGCACCTCTCCTCTGAACGAGGAGGATGATGAGACAGGTGAAGACTTTCAGGATCTCGGCCATGACCACGGCGGACGTGGTGAAGAACCGGTCTCCTGGCAGCGTGCGCACGTAGCGGATGCTGAGGATGAGGGAGGCGTTCTGGATCACCAGGACGGCCAAGCTGATGTACTTCAGCCTCCGGTTCGCTGCAGGAGAACGGCACAGCCAATCAGGATTAGCATGGTTACGCATCAAAGACAACACAGGAACTTCTGGCCTGGGATTAGATTAGGAGTGTTGCGATGCATGTTCATTAACAAGAAAGAGCTGGAATATCGGCACACCGTCTACCCACAAACACAGACCAATCTGACCAATCATACGTCTGACTCATATAGGCAGGACTGCTAACAAAGAGGCACTATGACATAACTGCACCACAAGAACAAACAACAATAATAATCCTTAAATTATGCCTAATGACACTTTTAAATGGCCATTAGCCTGTTTAAATAACCCCTACTGAACACTATAGTATTAAGGTTACACTAAAACCAATTCAAGGAGACCATACTGGGGAACTGAGTGTACAAGGGCTTGCTGCTTGTGCAGCCGACACGCCCACCGGCAAGGACACCCAGGAGGATGTTTGCATACCCCACCTTGGCAACGCACCAGTTCCACTGCAACAAAAGCGCCATTCAAGTTCCCTGCTGATGTCAGTGAAGCATGCGCCCCACCCGAGCTTTTCAGGATCCGTCAGTAGGGCTGCATGCGGCAGGGCAGTCTAAACATGGCTAGTTCCTATTGCAAAATCACACAGGATGACTCGGCTAACAGACTAGAACTTCACAAGAACTTGATATAGATCATGAAGAACCAGTGAAATGAGGAAGGAAAGTGGGGTGATGACACGAGGGTGAGGGGTGGGAACGACCCAGACACAGCCCAAACAGTTCTGGTCAGAACACAGGTGTGTGTTTCCTCAAAACAGGCATTGGGAGGGATGGGTAAAATGTACTAGCATGATATCAATGATGAAAAATCCCACTGGTTTGTGGTACCAGCACAGTATAGAGATCGTTTTGGAGAAATGTTTTGGAAAAAGTGTTAATTCAAACACTGTGTATATGACAGATCTGTGCTTTACAGAAGGTCTGTGACTGACATTTTTCAATCATCAGTTTTGATGTTCATTAGGGTTTTACATCACATAATATCATGAAAAACAGCAAGAACTTCTTCCCTAGTCCTGGTTTGTGCTATTAAAAAAGTTATTGCTGTAACTGTTTAGACACTTTCCTATCAGCTAGTCGAATGTCAAATCACAACACCAATCAGCAATGGAGCGTGGGTTATAACCATAAGTGAGACATTTACCAGTAGAAAAGCAGTATGATATCTAAGAGATAATGACACAGTAGAATATCTATATGTGTATTTTCACAAATGCACAGATTTCATAAATGAATCATGTTCATGTTGCCCATTAAGACTGAAGTGCACTAGTTCACAAAGATGTTTCTAGGCCAAGCCAGTCACAGCCCATCTCATCTACCCTGGACATCCTTCAGAAAGGATTTCAACTGCAAGTCCAAGCCTACAGATTGCCACACACTGCACATACAGTCCACGTCAGAGGTGCACATCTGATGTCCTACGTGCACAGTCCACGTCAGAGGTGCACATCTGATGTCTTACGTGCACAGTCCACGTCAGAGGTGCACATCTGATGTCATACGTGTACAACCACGTCAGAGGTGCACATCTGATGTCATACGTGTACAACCACGTCAGAGGTGCACATCTGATGTCATACATGTACAGTCCAATTATCGAATTGCGATATTTCATGCTTAACATAACCAAATTATTTATCCAGACTGCTCGCGACAAGCCATCCATCATCTTGTCTTGTCTAGCGACACTTCAGGGTGATTAAAGAACACGGGATCATTAGTGTAGAGAATACCTGTTTTACCACACGACGACAGACGTATTGGACAGAACTCGCCACAACCAGGTGAACCAGCCCGCCTACATTCAACTAAAGACAAAAGGAGCTACACTGGACGGGACCTCGGACGCCTTCGGTGAAGTAACCGCTTAACCCGCCGCCAGGTGTTAATAAAAGCGCTCTTACCTTCCCCTTGTCTACGCGAGGGAGTCTTGTCTTCAGCGCCGCCGTCGCCGGGACTCTGACTGCCCGCTGCCATGTCCGCATCGACTAAACCCACCAGCACAAACACACACGATTAGCACCTCGGCTAAAGCTAACTGTCAAACCAGCGTCACTTTCTCTCCACTGACCGGAAGCCGAAAACCCGACTAAGCTGAGGGAGACATTTCTCAGTGATCAGAGTGCTAAATCCCGGGACACCTCCATGAGAACATGAACAACCCGGAGCCCGTCGGACACTGGCGCTCAGGAGAGGACGTCGACGTCTACACCGAGTCCACAACAGCCACTTCCTCGTTACGGCCGTCCTATCAGTGGACAGCGCGGACTGCTTCGTCTGTCGTGCGCCAGGAGCTGGTGGTTAACAGCGTCCGCTATTTACCGCCATCTGCTGGTAAATATGTATATATATATTTACTAAAACATAACAACCTGAAGCTGTTGCCCCCCTCTTTCCTAGGACCCCTAATAGCCAGAAGACGAAGTCAGAGCAGTGCCATAACGCCTCATCCATTTTCCTAAGGGGCCCAAAAGTATGGCTAGGGCCCAAAAGCATGACTAGGGGCCCCAAAAGAATGGCTATGGCCCCAAAGAGGCCCTGGAGTCAAAGTCCCTAATAGTCAGAGGATCCTTAAAATGGAGGGGCCTCGGAAAAAAAAAATATTGTACCATAAATGTTGATAGGCATCGCAAAAAGTTTTCAGCCAGGGCCCCCCCGGGGCCCCCTGACCTCAAGGGCCCCTGGGCGCTGGCCCCACTGGCCCGGTCAGTAATCCAGCCATGTGTGGCTATATTATATACTATACAGCAAGACTGTCAACGGGCCTGATATATATATATATAAGTCAACTGTATTATGGTCAAATTATGACATAGTTGAGCTTTTACAAATGTCTTGAAGGTTTGGAATTCAAGATGTCCATCATTCAAATGCGCTCGAGGCGATGGGATAGTTCTGTAATAGCTCGGACATCAGGGGATGCTCTTCGTTTATTCACCACTATGTGGCACAATAGTCAAATAAAGTCAAGCTGTCTGCATAGGGCCCCTTAAAAGCCAAGTTGTTAGCTGGTATATAATGCACGGTTTAACATAAAATGCACTTAAAATTTTTAATGTAACTAAAAGCATCACCCACATTATTAGAAACCAACATACAAGTATTTTTTTGCAATTATACAAGTAAAAGTTTGTGGTTGTCCACCGGTCCAGCAGGTTTTTATTTCTCTACTGCAGCGGTCCCCAACCTTTTTGTGCCACGGACCGGTTGTTAGACAATATTTTCACGGACTGGCCTCTAAAGTGTGTGTGTGTGTATTCGCAAATACGACGAAATAAAATGATACGACTGGCATAAAATCAAATATAAAGCGCATAAAAATAAAACTCACCAGACGCACCGACGGATGTTATTGGGAGAGAATCCCAAAGTTTTATAATTAAAACACATCACTCAGACTCCAATCTTCGATATATATAATTTTATTTATTTATTTATATACTTACTATTTACTATTTACTTTTTACATTTTATTTACTTATTTCTGTGTGGCCCGGTATCAAATGACTCACTGACCGGTACCGGTCCGCGGCCCGGTGGTTGCAGACCGCTGCTCTCTACAGGACTATTGGATGGATATATTTAGGTGGGGGGGCCGATCTCGACGTAGACGACGCATGGTGTAATGTGTTAATCCCCAGGAAGACTAATGTGTCGGATGGATCTGAATTAGCTCAACACCCAGCAAGTGTGGGTGCTATGTTAAAAATAATCTGTCAAAACAACAAAAAAAGAAAAATAAGGCCTCCCCCTTCCTCCCCCCCCCCCCCCCCCCCCCCCCAACCAAAAAAAACCCCAAAAAAACCCCCCAAATCTCTGGTCAGAAACTGACCAGTTGTAAAGGAGGAAGAGGACAGACCTGAAAGCTAATATGAAAATATGAATGCGTATATACAAATTTAATATTCAGACGTACCTGTAAACAAATAGGTAGTGTCCAACGAGTCCAGTGATTGATGTAAAACTTAGTATTGCATTTAATATGAGAGCTATTATCCTTATTATAGAACAGAACAAAATTTACCCAAGCTAAATCTTGTGGAACGTACCACCAAGAAATTAATTTGCTGGAAAAGTATTACTACAGTATAATTATTTTATGTATACACGCTTTCGCCACAGTACACCTACAAGCCCCATGTAGGTGTACAATTAGAGTCTATTTTTGTATTTGTTTCCTTGCATACTTTATTAGGTTTTAGATTTTAATCAGCGGAGAGTTTCTGGCCACAGGACTACATTTGGCTGTGTATTTTAGGTTCCAGAGCTTTCTTGAAACTCCTCTGCACTGACTTGTACAAAATCCCCAGCAACAGTGCTGTGACCGATACATTTATTCTAGTTCAACGTGTACAGCCCCTACCATGGTAGCGTTAACACTGTGCTAAAGCGGTTTACTCAAAATAACACCAAGTTGTGTCCTGGAACCAGGAACTGACCAGTGATTGATGGGGAGAAAGAGTGGTGAGTATTGGATGCAAACAGATGGTCAAGTCTGTAACTGTGCAAGAACCAGATTAAATGGCCACTCAGTGTAGGTACTATGAGGGTGTTTCTATTACAGTGGCTGTTGTGTGTATATTCTGTTTGAATTCACTAATGTCACCATGTGATACTGGTGTTTCATCACTGCTGGTAGTCTTATGATTGGCACTAGCTGACGTGACACCCAATAAGTGTGACTCTACATTTTCAGATACATCAAGACAAACCAGTTTTAGATGTAAAATTAGTTTTTTAATTTAAAATAAGGTCATGTGACTGGTGCCACATTACAATATATAATACACAAGTATTTACAGCAAAATTGTTGAACAAACCCAAGCACACTAGCATGGATTTCAAAATTTGATAAACATTTGGGGGGGGGGGGTAGACATTCATCGCTGCATTAGCAAAGGTCCAATTTTAACAATTTCAAAATATAAATGAACAAGAACCAGGCTTCTAATTCCTTACAAAAACGCACTTCTGTGTTTTCATGCCAGTGCAGGTTGGGAATCCAAAGGGCCGGAGCACTTAGGATGATCAGACATGATGTAGGGAGACTGACGGGAGAGACCCAAAACCTGTCCACACCCATGCACTCGATCCTCTAGGTTGACACACACACACACACACGCGCGCGCGCGCGCACGCACACACACACACACACACACACACACACACACACACACACACACACACACACACACACACACACACACACACACACACACACAGGCCCATCCACAAATTTGCTTACTTACATTCTGAGATATTTGTAAGACTTTAGAGGACTTTGATAAAACACAGAAGCAGAAACCAAGGCACTTTGTTAATGTCGCCCAATAGGCTATTTAGTGAACTGTGTCATTTAAATCAAGCAAGATTCATGAGAATGTCTCCTTTCGCGATTTGCTGATGATAATTTTCACAGGTGCAAAATGCATTTGCGTTGCTGCAAATTGCCATCGTGTTAGAATTCCCAGTAGGAGACAACTTGACACTGGATCAAAAGATTGCATTCACCTCTTAGAACGAGGCACGAATACAATTATACAAAGGAACCTGTAAAACCAGGTACAAACAAGGTCTCATTAAGTGACTTTTTAGTCAATGACAACACCCCCAAGTCTATTAGAGCTTATAAAAGCAGAACACAGCTGCTTAGAAAACTTCAGAAACTTCATCAGTCCTTGATGATAAATAGCTCTTATTCATCTGTGCCAATAAATAACCAGTAATAAATAAGATATGCGAAGATCTCCAACTCCAGACCCATGTGCAGCTGCATAGAGTGTAAGTGGGGTCTGCACATGAAGGGCTGAAGTTCGGGCGCAGGCCGCAAGTGTCCCATAAACGCGGCCAACATGGTGCCCGAGGGCAACTCAAACAGGAAAACTGAACATGGGAATGATAAATAAGGAAGTGATGAGAAGCTGCTTTAAAGTATTCCAGTGTTTGAACAGGGTAAAGAGGAGTTTCTACAGTCTTCAGTCTGGCACGATTTAAAGGCTTGGTGTAATATTGCTTTCGTCTTGCAAATCTCCAAAGTCCTCCAAGCTCTCCACCATCCAGGGATGCGCCAAGATCTGCTCCAAGGTTGGACGGTCTTCCGGTCGGTAGGCTAGACACCAGTGGATCAGAGACTGGCATTCTGGAAGAAAACAGTGTAGCAGTTCCAGTCAGCAGATTGAAAACAAGCAAGCGTCTCCCCCTACTGAAGAGTAACAGTTGATGCTGTTAGACATAGAGAGGACAAGGTGCTCACCTTTGGATACGCGCCTAGTGAAACTGGGAGTGGCCTGGATGATGTCCCGGTCCCTTTCGAATGGAATGTCCCCGCACACCATGTCGAAGAGCAAGACCCCCAGAGACCAGACCGTGAGGGGCAGGGCTTCATAGCGATGGTGCAGGATCCACTCTGGCGGACTGTAAACTCTGGTCCCTAAAGGCAGAAAGGAGAAAATAGGCTTTTATCAACAAGACAAAACCTTACAGAGCCTAGAGAACAGAGTGCCTGAGTAATGGCAGATCAATACCCCAATGAGAAAAAGGTTTTGTTTATGTTTCTTAAAATGCTTGTTATTTGCCCAACATGTGAAGAGGAATGCTGAAACTACGTGATACTGTCTGATGAAGATAAGTTACATGGTAAGCTCAGAAATATGGACCCCTTTACCTTCAAAGTCAGTGTAGGTGGAGTCCTTGATCAGAGCACCGGATCCAAAGTCGATGATTTTGATGTCTCCAGTCCGTGTGTCCACAAGGACGTTCTCGTCTTTTATGTCCCGGTGCACGATCCCCCTCGAGTGACAAAACTGAATCGCTTCCACCACCTGCTTCAGAAACCTGGCAAAGGAAAGTGACTCATTAGTTTAAGAATGCAAAACTGTGGTTATATATTATAGAACAGTGAAAAGATAAGACCCATGGGGTGGGGTGTGGGTCGTAGGTCGTACCTCTGAGCAATGGGTTCTTCTAGTGAGCCACGCTCGGTGATGTAGTCAAACAGATCCTGGCATGGCTGTGGTCTCTCGAACACCATGAGGAATCCCTGACCTGGAACCTCAAACCAATCCAGCATCCGGATGACACCACGGTGATAGGGGTCGGCCGCCGCCCCGCCTCCCAGCTGCAGTAGGAGGGCGATCTCCATGGGAACCAGGCTTGGTTCATCAGACTATGAGAGACACAGAGGAAACATCTTTTAGATCTTTTGGTAATCTTTTGGTCTGGATGCTGGTTATTGTAAGATTGATAAAAACAGGACTCCTTTTAAAAATCCATCACCATAATAAAAGAGCTAAAAGAGGATTTCATAACAAAACCTACTGTGACTGGAGTTTACTATTTAATGTTGTAAGGCAAACCCCAGTCTTATGATGTGGTATTCATCTCATGGAACACCAGAGACTAAACTGCATTTACTTTCAGTCTATGGTACGTCACTTGACCTATTTTATTATTATTTTTTGAACCAAGCCACAAGACGGGGAAATACTGCAGTAGTGGTACTTCCTCATGGGTTGTTTTGAAAAATCCATCAACGTCACTATCCACTACGTCACCAGCTGTATAATGGGACATATGCAACCAGTAGAGGTCGCCCTACCCTGACACTCTGACTCGCTTAGATTACAATTTACACCGCCAGTTTAATTAATAGTCCACTATCAATAATTAATTAATTCAAACGTTTTCTAATAAAATTATGAAAGAAAACGCAGGTTTTACTCACCAATCTTGCCCACTGCTGTACTCTGTCACGGAATACTTGTTTGATTGCAACCTGAAATATATTTAAATTAATTTAGAAAACGCTCTAAATATTTAAATATTATACACACACACACACACACACACACACACACACACACACACACACACACACACACACACACACACGCAGCATATATAAGCTATTTACCTGTAACCCATCTGATACGCGCTGTCCTGAGTATACGGACCCAAATCCCCCGCTTCCCAGGAGCGCTCCAACTTTGTACTGCTGGTCGAAGGGCTCCTTGACTGCAGGTGTACAAACACTGGCGTTACTAAACAGTACACGGCACTACTACATCGTAGCCATGGTTAACAGGTTAGGTGGTATAGCTGATCTGCCGCGAGCAAACCTGTATTAACATGTTTATCGCGTTCCTTCACATCTCTGTGTCATCAGTTTAGCTATTGACTAATTAAACTAGCTAAAATTACACTAGGTCACAATCCTAGCCTAATATTTATAAACGAATAGCATAGGTACTATAGCGTAGCTAAATAAAGTTGTTCTTACCAGTCTTCCCCCTCGTATCGTCTGTTTGGTCCCGGCGCAAATCAACGGTACGTTTGTCCAACATTTTTACAAAGCAGTTTGTAAATATCCACAACAATCCTTGAACGGGTAGGCGGCAAAGCAAACAGCTCTGCTAATGCCCACGGAACAGAATATCCATATTTCAACAATGTAGGTAACGCTTAGTAATGTACAACAGCACGTTTACTCCTCTACACTCTGATCCTCACGCGTACCAACCAGCCCCTCTTAAACTTTGTTGACGTTTTCAAGTTTACGTTTCCGAACACGCCCACACCAGATCTGCCCAATCACATTTGACTTGTTGTGAGTGTTTTGAAATCTACCCCAATCAAGCTCACGAGTCTTTTGAATACATGTATATTAATGAGGCAGTGGGCAAAATTTCTTAGAATCCAACTGCTTCAACAACGTTCCAGTGAAATTGCGCGCTTTGATAGAAATACTTTTTGCCCGCGCAAAAAAAATTCCTTGCGTTCGTTACCTATACAACGTGGTAAAATAGATAGATAAATACTTATATAAATTGCATGAATTGCTGAAATTCTGAAACCCGTGCAAAGCTCTAGTTTGTTATTATTAGTTTAATATTTTCAGACTTAAAACGAATTGGTATTCATTACCGTAAACCCGTTTTACAATTTATTAGTTAGAATAAATGTGAATAATTGGGAAATGAGGCATAAGAGAACAATGATACCGACGAAGGTCTACTTATTAAAAAAAATCCTTGTTTTAAAGAGCGATTCGATTACAAAGGGACAAAACCTGAGTGAAAACTCCACAGCACGCGGGGTGGATTAAACTTGCTGTCATGCATTATGCAAAACGAAAGATACCTTTTATCTACAATTTTACGTCTTATTTATTTTGTCAGCATCTATGGTCTACAAGCAGAACGTCTCTAGCTTCAGTTTTGCGAATCAGGTCTTTTTACACTTTTTCTTACAACGAAGCGACGCAGTGGACACAGAAACCAGCTGATCAGCAGCGCGTGAAGGCGCGTATCCGTAAACCTGATGGAACACAGTTCCCTTTGTGACGTGTTTCAATTGTCACGCTCCAGACGTTCCAATTCTGCAAGGCTAAATTGAACGAACACTAAAGTCTTCCACCTTCTCCGACTACCAACGACTAAGATAAAAGCTTATATATAGGAGACTGTCGCAATATAATTTTAACAAAATCTAAATGTATCTAAAGCTTGGAATCTCGTGCATGCCCGAATTCACACTGCACTACATTCCATTACACTGTGCCCGAAAGAGTCTCGGAGATAACGCGCGTTTCTTCAGAAACGTCTCCTTTTTTTATTTCAAGGAAAAAAAATCCCAAACAAGGAAATAAAATACAACAAGCTTATATTAATCAATTATTAAGATGATAAAGTATGACATTTTTAATAACTTTTTGTTTGCTTTCTCATGGTTTTTGTTTCTATGATATCAGTTATGTGGGTTTAAACATGCATCTAAAGAAGTCCAATGTTGGTGTCAGTAGCCACTGACAAGATGGTGGTGAGGGAAGTCTTACAGTGGTGGGTCATTATTACTGACAGATGACGGGTGGATGACGCGGGCATGGAGGGGAGAAGGTAGAGAGGGAAGACAGGGTGTTTCTTGGTGACGATTGTTCCCCATTTTTTATGCCTCCTGCAGGGGACAACGGATGGAGGTTGTGTGGGTGGAGGCTGCAGTGTGTCGCCTTCATCAGCTGCTATCCGGAGAAGGCTCCCTGTGCGTGGCATTCTTCTTCATGCTGTCGAGGTACTCCTGTTGCGATACAGCCAGAACCGAGGCCAAAATCTCATCGTCCTCCCAGTCCGTGAGACCTTTAGTGCGGGGGAGGGTGGGGGTGGGTTGTGGGTGTGGGGAGGTGTGTAACACAAAAACAATTGTTTACTTGTGTGTCATACTTGCATCAAGAGTGCAAAAAACTCAGTCTTGTGGTTTTGACAACCAGCCTACAGCCATTTTTTTACTATCATCTTCCCCTTCCCCTTCCCTGCTCTTCATTTTGAGCTCTTTTTCGTCCCCACCACCTTACCTCGATCACCCTCCCGATATGTGAGGTGCAAAAATAAGGCCAAGTTGAAAAAACACTAAGAGGAAAAGTGCACACTCCTAAAGGATCAGTTTGCTCTGTCTGCTTAGCTCATATATTACCATCAGCAACATGTGGAAATCACGTCACCAAAACCGGCCATCTTTCGCAGTTAGTTAACATTTTTAAACGAAGCATTTCATCAATCCTGTAGCTCCGTCAAGCCCTGGTCTGGTTTGTTTATGTAGAATTCAGTCTGACAGTTAGAAAGTCTGGTCTGTTAGCCTTGACAAGTGTCCTTACCGAAAGCGGTCGGAGACATGTCCTGCATGATGGCTCGGTAGCCCAGAGCAGGGTACAGAGACACCAGTGAAGATGAGGCGGCTCTGTCTGGTCCAACACACGCCTGGTTACTGGGACCTAAACAAAACATCAAACGCTTGTGAGTGCTCCTTCTGTCCTATTGATTGGTTGATTTGTTTGTTTTTGATTGGTTTATTTGTTTAAAATTGAACTTTTGTTTTCTAAAATCTAAAATCTATATTTGCATGGAGTGCAAATGCATGATGTGCATTCCCCGAGTACATCTGAGGTAAGCGTTTCCTCCACCTCTGTCATGACGTACCACTGCAGTGCACATTTCAGTACTTTCCAAGCCCTTGAGGCAATCACTGAGCCTTAACCTTAGCTGATCAGTTGACTTGGGTGTGTTAAATCCCAGGGAAAACAAATGTTTGTGGTGCTAGAATATTCCATAACTGAGCTGGGGAATCACTGCTCAACATTTACATCAACATTCCACCGCTACGGTTTCACAATTACGTTTGGTACAAATGGGAAAAACACGCCGGTTGTCTTGCAGTCTTTTCCCTGTAGGGCCGAAGCACTGCACTGTGTAGTGCTATCCCTGCCCAACAACACCCGACCGAACGCAACACGAGCCGAATCAGTTGAATTGGCACAGGGAGACCGAGGAACAGGCTCTCCAGGTCTAGAGGTGATAAACAAGGCACTTCACACACGCATCATCAAAGTCACCCATAGAACTGGATCTATTGTTGTTGTTGTTTGTCGGTAAGGTGGAGCGTGTCTCGAATTCAAGGCGATGCAGTATCGCCTGGAGACACAGAACCACAGACATGGAATCAGATGTCCTTTGTGAAGGGTGCTGCTGTTTTTCTGTGTAATGTTTTTAGAGAATGACAAAGGTGTGGGGACTGTCTCTGACGTCCATGCATGGCAGCCATTACGACCAACCTGATACCGCTACATTCAAACCCACAATGAAATCTTTAGGTTAGCAGAAGTCCCAGTGCCAGACATGGAGGGGATGAGGAACCGTACCCGGCGCGCACGGCGAAGGGGGTTTGGAAAGCGCAAGCCCCGCCCCCGCCGGGGAGGGAGGCTTGGCGGCTGGGTCCGAGTGGGTGGGGTCAGGATTCTCGGGGGAGGGGGCGGAGCTCCGTTGTCGTGGTGACCTCGCACTCCAATCCTCCAGTCCGCTAGAAGTCGCAGCTGTGGCCGAACTGCAGGTGGCGCTGGCCTTGCGGGGCTGAGAGAGGGAGCGGAAGAAAGAGGGAGAGAGAGAGGGGAATGGAGGGGAGGGAAAGACGAGTGAGATTGTAAAATGCATTTACTAGTGATTGGTTTATTCGGTTATTAGTGAAAGTGAAAATGATTATTTTATTACTTTCAGTGTCTTGTCTGGAATCCACAATATCCTTCAAAACACTTACCTAGAGACAAACATTTATTTTGGGAAATCTGATATTTATTGAAGAAATATTAGAATTGTAGTTCTGGGGGTCTTTATATGAAGGCATAGCATTTCTTTGAAACCAGGCCTGATTCACAGGTGGTCTGTGTGAGAAAGTAGTGGTAGAACTGCTAAAACCGCTTGTCCCGTCTGCAGACCTATAACTGTGACAGTACTGTTGAGCGAGACTACTGGTTTTTATTTGAGAGTACAAAGATAATGTTAAATGGACAGATCAGACACAAGGTCCGACATAAGGAGCAAAATCAAGAAAACCCAGCAAAAACGGCAATGACGAGAGCAGAGAAACAAGGATTGTGCGTTTCACAAGCAACACACCGGGGGTTACACGCGCTGGGTTCACTGGTTTTCAGCGCATGTTTCAGTTTTCTGCACTTCTAAAATATCTGCACACTTTGTAATTACAAAATGAAATACGTCAGAGATCAAGGCTGGGTAGATGATTACCCGAATCATTGATTGCACAACTGCACTTTTTGTTCCATGATCGGGGAATCCATACGTGATTAACATATTACACTTGTGATATAAGCTAAATTATCACAACTTTGAAGGTAAGATAAATGTGCTGTTAGCTTTATTGGTAAATTAGCTGAATGCATGTTATTTAGTAACATGACAGGAAAAAGACAGGGACAGGACTAAAGACAAGAACAATCTTTGCGCTCTCACATAAAAGACAGTAATCTCCCTCCATACAATACAGCACTGGGAACTCTTCTCAGAAACAACAGCAATTAGGTGAATGGCTACATATTATTGTGAGGAACCAAAGTTTAGGAGCCACTGCACAAAAAGAAAAAGTGAACACTGAAAGCCGTCAGCTGGCGCCGTGGTGCGACCGTAGCCGTGGTGTGACTGTAGCCGTGGTGCGACCGTAGCCGTGGTGCGACCGTAGCCGTGGTGCGACCGTAGCCGTGGTGCGACTGTACCTGCTGTTCCATCACAGCACAGAATCTTCAGCACGATAAAGCATGACCCCTTCAACCAACCTCGCATTACACAAGACACAAAGATAAAAAATGTCTGAAACAGTCGTTTCTGGAATTTGGCCTCAGGGGCTGCTGGGAGGTCATTCTTTACCATGACCCCCAACCCACGCTAGCAGCACCAGCACCACGCTCCACCACGCCCTCAAACCCACTCCACCAACCTGTCTCGCCTGCTTTTCTTGGTCCCGGAGCCACTGCAGATAGGACTCCCGGGCCACCTGCTCCTCGATGGCCTCGTTGGTGGCCTCCCAGTCCGTAGCCCTCTTCTTATCCTCCAACATCTGCTGTTCGATCCATGACTCCTCTGATGTCTTAATAGCGTTCTTCATTAGAGACTGATCTGCATACTGCTCCAAGAACCATGGAGAGAGACAAGATGGACAGAGGTGGGGGAGGGGAGCGGTTGGTACCACTGATGTCATGGCAGAGGCTGCTTTACCCATAAACCTTGCCCACGGCAGAGGCCTTTGAAGTATACACATCATAAAAGAATCAAACACTCACAAACACACTGAAAGCAGCAAAAGACTTTGGATAATAAAAGTCCTCCTTAGGGACTTTCTTTAACACAGTGAAATGTGATTCGCAGTACGCCATAGGAGAGACGTGCTCTGGGTGGGCACAGCACACGGCCCAACTGTCCTGATTTATTACCTGTCTGTCCAGGTACTTTCTGGAAGTCAGCAGTGTAACATGAACAGGACTGGTTTGATCCAGTGTCATGATTTCAGAACAAGAATGCACTTTCACTTTGTCTCTCTCTCCCTCTCTCTTTCTCTCTCTCTCTCCGTCTCCCTTCCCTTCTTATCTGGGGGAGTGCATGAGCTCTGCTCTTGGCGCGGTGTGACAGTATACTGTCCAAGCGCCAACTGTGCTGTTCCCTGTCCCCTCTCTGCCGGGCCCCAGCAGTTACACAAAACCCGTCTGACCACATCTCAGCCCCGGCTGACACCACAGCTGCTGTTTTATGACCGTAGGTGCTGTTCCGGTGCATGTACAACGCACACACTGATGGACCAACACCGCACACAGACACACGCCGACATGGCCACACACTCTTCCAGCAACGTGTCATTCAGTGGTGTTTATTTATTTTTTGTGTGCGTGTTTTCATTTTCCTCTAGTAGGGAAAAAAAAATCCGGGGGAATGTATGTGGCTGAATGCGAGCCCTCTTTGCTGTCTGCTTTGTTGTGATCTGTGAACAAAGAGGTAAGGAATTCAGACGTATCCCCTTGAGTAACACTCAGATAAACTCACTAATATCCAAGTCCTTATCCAGTTACACGGTTGGTGCCCACATCCAAATTAAACAAACATATCGGTTCGCTATCTAAACTGTAAACGAATAAGCCTGGAAAGAACTCAGATCGTCCCTCGCTGGGGTGAACAGTAGAAACGCCCTTCAGTCAACATGCAGTCAGGGCGCTCTGTCCTTCTGCACACCACAGGTGGCATTTGCCTAGAGGGCTGCTAGTACCACTCACTACCACGCTTACCAAGAGGCATCTGACGCACAAACAAATCAGTGCACTGCCAACAAGGTGCTGCTGAAAAGGCACGCCTGTGTGGTACGTCTCTCGCACGGCCGTGGTGTGCGGGACCCTTTCTGAAGTGTGGGGTGTGCCCGTGAGGTGTGAGTGGGGGCCTCCTCCCTGGGTTCAGACTGCTTTGAGCAGTCTCGGACAGCCCGTGACCACCCGAGCTCCTTCTTGCCTGCGCGCAGATGCTGGTGTCCTGGTAAAACACGGGGTGTCTCGATCCGCCTCTTTCTAAACACTGCCGTCGCGTCAGGAATCTTGCCACAATTATCCTGTGGAGATGTGCACCAGGCTGACTGGTCTGTGCGGTGAGCGTGTTTCTATACGCTGTACCAATGTCCTGTTCCTGCAGTCTGTGGCTGAATCCAGAAACCAGCATTTAAAACCCAAGAGCTACAAAGTGCACTTACCAGATAAAAAAGGAGATTTTTCATTTATAAATTAATGCTACTGCTTCATCAAAGTACAACAAACATTTCTGATATTGGTAATAAAAGCTCTTAACAGTAGCGATGTCTTTGTGAATAAAGGCACAGAAAAAGTCCTGTTCCATGGAGATCTGGGTTGTATAGATCAGGTAATGCAGAGCATACAGGAAGTGTGGGGCCCTGCCAATGTAGCATTACACTGCAAGATCCATGCAAAGCCTGCCTGTCTGCACAGGGGTCCAGGCAGCGTGCAGAAGACGTGTGTGAGCACATGGGCAGCAGGTTAGCAGAAGCAGGTCAGGCCCTACTTCATACAATGAACGCCACGCTACTGGACCAAGAAGCCCACCCACAACGGTGTACCCCGCAACAAGACGTCTGCAACAGTTTGAGACGTCTGCGGTCTTAGATAAGATCTTCATTTAGATTAATCAATAAGAAGACATGTTGTATAACTCACTAAGGAGTTTGCTTTATTGATCCCTGATATAAGATTCAATCATGTCGGAGGAGGACATGCATGGAACAATTATGGAATCACGGGTCCGATTTCCCTTTAACCAACATCCACGACCCATGTGGTCCTGAAGAATTAGACCTCCCAGTGATGACCCAGTCACCCAAAGCAACCCTCCCAGTGATGATCCACCGTTACCCAAAGCAACCCCCCCCACCCCTTATAAGCAACCCCTTAACTTACCCCTGGTTTGAAAGCAGGGAGGCCCAGCCCCACCCCGATCGTGGCTTTGTTTGGGTTCACCACCGAGTTGTAGTGAATATTACGATGGTAGCTCACTCTGATTGGTTCGTCGTTATTTTGATGGATCCCATGGAACGTATTGATTGGTTCTGGAGGGTAAAAGACAGACATAATGTCAAGTATGCGTCAGTCAAGGTCTACGACGGTTGTATGACTTCTCAAAACTTAGCAATGGCCACAAGGCCACAGAAACCATCTTTCCATGTGTTGCTTAGAAATAAAGAGTGAGCTTCTCGTTTGCAGTGTATACAGTGTATAGTATGAGAAAAGCAATAACTGAATCAGTTACAAAACAATAATGTGAAAGAACACTTGATTTTAAAAGTAGATCAGGTTAAAGACTAGATCAGTTAGTTCATCTGTTCAGTCAGCATTTTGACTCATTCTTTCCTGACCTTTTTTTCCCCAAGCAGCAAATGTTTTTAAATTTTTTTCCCTCCCTAAATGACAAATACATTAATGGGGGCCTCCCCATCTCCTCACCTCCACTACACCAATCACCTCCACTATACCAGATCACCTCCCATCTCCTCACCTCCACTACACCAATCACCTCCACTATACCAGATCACCTCCACTATACCAGATCACCTCCACTACACCAATCACCTCCACTATACCAGATCACCTCCACTATACCAGATCACCTCCCATCTCCTCACCTCCACTATACCAGATCATCTCCCCATCTCCTCACCTCCACTACACCAATCACCTCCACTATACCAGATCACCTCCTCATCTCCTCACCTTCACTATACCAGATCACCTCCCCATCTCCTCACCTCCACTATACCAGATCACCTCCACTATACCAGATCACCTCCTCATCTCCTCACCTCCACTATACCAGATCACCTCCCCATCTCCTCCCCTCTACTATACCAGATCACCTCTCCATCTCCTCCCCTCCACTATACCAGATCACCTCCCCATCTCCTCACCTCCACTATACCAGATCACCTCCCCATCTCCTCACCTCCACTATACCAGATCACCTCCCCATCTCCTCCCCTCTACTATACCAGATCACCTCTCCATCTCCTCCCCTCCACTATACCAGATCACCTCCCCATCTCCTCACATCCACTACACCAGATCACCTCCAATATACCAGATCACCTCCCCATCTCCTCACCTCCACTATACCAGATCACCTCCCCATCTCCTCACCTCCACTATACCAGATCACCTCACCATCTCCACTATATCAGATCACCTCCCCATTTCCTCACATCCACTATACCAGATCACCTCCCTATCTATACTATACCATCTATACCAGATCATCTCCCCATCTCCACAATACCAGATCACCTCCCCATCTCCTCACATCCACTACACCAATCACCTTCACTATACCAGATCACCTCCCCATCTCCTCACCTCCACTATACCAGATCACCTCACCATCTCCACTATATCAGATCACCTCCCCATTTCCTCACCTCCACTATACCAGATCACCTCCCCATCTCCTCCCCTCTACTATACCAGATCACCTCTCCATCTCCTCCCCTCCACTATACCAGATCACCTCCATCTCCTCATCTCCTCTATACCAGATCACCTCCCCATTTCTTCACCTCCACTATACCAGATCACCTCACCATCTCCACTATGTCAGATCACCTCCCCATTTCCTCACATCCACTATACCAGATCACCTTCACTATACCAGATCACCTCCCCATCTCCTCACCTCCACTATACCAGATCACCTCACCATCTCCACTATATCAGATCACCTCCCCATTTCCTCACCTCCACTATACCAGATCACCTCCCCATCTCCTCCCCTCTACTATACCAGATCACCTCTCCATCTCCTCCCCTCCACTATACCAGATCACCTCCATCTCCTCATCTCCTCTATACCAGATCACCTCCCCATTTCTTCACCTCCACTATACCAGATCACCTCACCATCTCCACTATGTCAGATCACCTCCCCATTTCCTCACATCCACTATACCAGATCACCTCCACTATACCAGATCACCTCCCCATCTCCTCCCCTCTACTATACCAGATCACCTCCCCATCTCCTCACCTCTACTATACCAAATCACCTCCCCATCTCCTTACCTCCACTATACCAGATCACCTCCCCATCTCCTCCCCTCCACTATACCAGATCACCTCCCCATCTCCTCCCCTCTACTATACCAGATCACCTCCACTATACCAGATCACCTCCCCATCTCCTCCCCTCTACTATACCAGATCACCTCCCCATCTCCTCCCCTCCACTATACCAGATCACCTCCCCATCTCCTCACATCCACTACACCAGATCACCTCCAATATACCAGATCACCTCCCCATCTCCTCACCTCCACTATACCAGATCACCTCCCCATCTCCTCCCCTCTACTATACCAGATCACCTCTCCATCTCCTCCCCTCCACTATACCAGATCACCTCCCCATCTCCTCACATCCACTACACCAGATCACCTCCAATATACCAGATCACCTCCCCATCTCCTCACCTCCACTATACCAGATCACCTCCCCATCTCCTCACCTCCACTATACCAGATCACCTCACCATCTCCACTATATCAGATCACCTCCCCATTTCCTCACATCCACTATACCAGATCACCTCCCTATCTATACTATACCATCTATACCAGATCATCTCCCCATCTCCACAATACCAGATCACCTCCCCATCTCCTCACCTGTTCCATACTGGTACACCTCCACAGGCCGGTTGTACATCTCAGCCATGGCCTGCATCTCAATGTGGTTGCCGTGACAGTTGTTTTTCCTCTTCCGACTGATGTACGTGGTGAAGTCTTCCGTCACATAGTTTGAGAAGTAGTCCGCATTCTTCATCTGAGGATGATGAAGGTGCAGAAGAAATAAGCACATGGCTATGCCCGCATTTACCATCTGGCTGCAGTGCTGCAGGAAGCAAGTGTGAAGAACCAACTCACCAAGTAGTCCATGCAGTGTTTACGAACGACTTCGTGCATATCCTGGTCTCCATAAACCTGATCAGCTGCGAGTTAAAACAAATACATGAGAACAACGTTTAACAGGAAGGAAAATGCTATTTGGCTAGAACACATACAAGCACCACAGAGGAGTCCGAACCACAGCCTTGTCTGAACCCAGAGAAAGGGCTACACACCCAGGGAAAAGGCTACACACCCAGGGAAAGGGCTACACACCCAGGGAAAGGGCTACACACCCAGAGTAAGGCCTACACACTCAGGGTAAGGGCTACACACCCAGGGAAAGGGCTACACACCCAGGGAAAGGGCTACACACCCAGGGTAAGGCCTACACACCCAGGGTAAGACCTACACACCCAGGGTAAGGCCTACACACACTCAGGGTAAGGCCTACACACCCAGGGTAAGGCCTACACACCCAGGGTAAGGCCTACACACACCCAGGGTAAGGCCTACACACACTCAGGGTAAGGCCTACACACCCAGGGTAAGGCCTACACACACTCAGGGTAAGGCCTACACACCCAGGGTAAGGGCTACACATGGGCTACACACTTCACATGGGATGACAGGCAAAAACAAGGAGTGTGTATAGGTGAGGAGAGAAAGTGATAATTGGTGAAGGATTAAACCAGAGTAACATATGAACAAGAAACCGGCAACCCCATCTACGCCATCTCTGTTACAACACAGAAAACCATATCAACTTTATTTTGAACTGGATTGAAAAGACAGGACTCCCCACTGTAACATCTTTGCAGTTATTTTGTATTCTTGGCGTTCAATATTCATTGGTCTCTGCAGTTTTAATAAGTTCCTCTGCACATATGCACGGTTGCACCAGCAGTTGTGTGTAAAATATTTTTGGCGGGCTTAATCATTGCTGATCTCACTTGTGCGGCTTGGCATGACTCAAAAGAAGAAGTTTGTTTAAAAAAAGAAAAAGAAAAAACAAAAAAAAAGAAAAAAAAACTGTGCAGATGTAAACAAACAGGCATGGAGGTTCATCGTCGCGGCAACACCTCATCCGCCTTACTGCGGCCACATGCAAATGAGGCAGGGCTTATTCCAGCAAGTCACATGACGCCCGTCCGCACACTTTCTCAGAATCTCTTAGTCAATTTCCTCTTTTGTGGTATCGACCTACTTGTGTTGTGACACAGAGGTCCTGGATGCTACAACTCTACTTGAGCAGAAGACAGAAAAAGGGGCGACAGAAAGAGAGCTACAGATATAACTGCATGTCAGTGCGTAACGTTACGATGCTGACATTTTGTGGGGGTTTTTTTTTTTATGGGGGAAAAAAAACATGTTTTTGGGGACCTGTGAACTACAATTGAATGACAAATATTAAGCTATTTCAATGTGCATTTGCAGCTCTTTACAGATAGACAAAAGTAAACACACACACACACACACACACACACACACACACACAGTCAGTACCTGTGTTACATGTTGATGATGAGATGATGCATTCAGAACTACCGTGGATGTTCGATACTAAACTGCCTGCACGATTCATCCACCAGCCATGCCATAAAATTGTGAATGTTGTGTTTTAAAGCTGGAACAGTGGCTGAATACCTTGTGCAAGCACTGATTAGTCACTAAAATATGTCCCAGCACACAATTGTAGATGCATGTTAGCAAGTAGAACTTCAAACGGACTCCCCCCTTGTTCACAAGTCATTTAAGCATGTTTTCGGCCTGCATATAAACAGCGGGTCTCACACAAAAATGTTTTCAGGGCACTAGAAACTGAAAGTGCACTACTTCCTTAAACTCCTTTGGAAAACTGCTGTGTGTTCCAACTGTGCCTGAGGTCACATGATCTACTGAGAAACAAACAAACAACCACGCAGCACCTGGACTACTGCAGTACGCTTGATATTAAGCGCAGGTTTTCATGTTATAAAGGTATGATGGGTAGCAGCGTGTCACGCCGCACGAGCCCACAAGCCTTTCCCAGAGCTGGGGTCAACAGGTCATGGTGGAACTGCAGTAGCAGGTGCAGAGAAACTAACAGCAGAAGGAGGAACGCTCTGTTGAGCAGGTGTTTAGGACAGCATCAGTGATCACAACCTTGGCTGAACCTGGTGACACCGATATTAATGTCATGTGGCGTTTCGGTATCTTTTGGGAAGGGGGGGGTGTTTCTAAATGCTTGTTGATTTGAAGTGCAGAGAGTTCACTAATCCTGACAGACTTCTGGGTAGTCGTGACATGAAGATGCAGCGTGACACGTACCCACGCGGTACCCTCAGAGGAGCAGTGACGTGAAGCTTGAACTCAACCCTGGAATTTCTGACTGCTTTCACTTCTCTGGTGTGTCCAGAGGTGGGTATTTTTGAGCTCCTCCAGATTTCCATTCATAAAGCGGAGGCTTGTGTGGATATTTATACCAATGTCCCCCTCCTCTCTCTCTCTCTCTCTCTCTCTCTCTCTCTCTCTCCCCCCCCCTCTCACACACACACACACACACACACACACACACACACACACACACACACAAAAACACCTCAGTAAGTATTATCCGTGCAAGACAGGGACACCCCCTCTCCTCCCCCTCCACAACAGCGTGGAACATTTACATGAATCTGACTCATCTGTCATGATAAACACCTGTCTTCGCTCTTTCCCCATTTCAACCTCAATTTGAATAGCAAACTGAGGGGAGAGAGAGAGAGAGGGAGAGAGTGTGAGGGAGAGAGAGAGAGAGTTATGCAGGGGTGAGAGATGCCCCATGGTACCTAATGGTTTCACTGTTAGTGACTTGATTAGTGTAACCATATCAACCATAGTACCTGTCCAATAAAACCATTGTTCCATCTTTCAATGTCATTGTATTTTTTAGTGCCAAGAGTTTGTGTTAATGCTGTTAAAGACACCGACACCATAGTGAAAGAGGAAGGCAGTCCAGACAAGCATCAGCTGTTGACACATCACAGAATTTTTGTGTCTGTGTGGTTGTGTCTGTGAATCCTATGAGATTTTCCCAGGGGCACTTTTCCCAGACAGGTCATGGGTCAAGTGGCATGGGGCTACACAGGGAACATCATCACAAACCCTCTCGCTAAAATGCTAATGGCACCTCAAAATGCATTTATTCAGCATTTTAGAATGGACTTCTGATCGGGGCCAAATGTGCAGTTATACGGATCCATTTACCAGGCTATGATATGGCCATAAAATGACATTAGCTGATTTTCTGATAACCCCTTTTTTCTTTTGGCACATGAATAATTGATTACCTCCACTGTGATTGGCTGATTTATAGCAAGTCACCAAACTTGCTCACACAGAACCAACCTGTCAAAATCAACTGTGATTGGAGCGATGGCTAAAGTTTCCATTTAAGGGCTTTTTTTGCTTTAGTGCTAAAACATGTTGCTATGGCCAGTGGAAATGGAAGTTGTTGGTAAACTCTAGCTGAAGACATTGTGCACATAGCTTATATTGGCAAACGTTTAAAAGTGCCAAAACTATTCTTCTAAAACATCACTTGAATGGAAAAATGACCTATGAGAGTTGGATCATGGAGCATTTAGACATCTAACCGAACATGTCCATTCTCAAACCTTAGTAACTTAGGAATTTAGGTCTTTTTCAGCAGAATCTCTGCACTGCATGGTGTTAAACCAGTCAGTCAGACAGTAGAGGCCATTTTCACTGAAGCATGAGCAGAATCATCAGCAGGCCTTACAGAAGAATTGGGGAAATGTATTTAACGCTACAAGAACTAACACAGCAATCCCACCATGTAAGGATGATACAAGGTTTCTTCCGTGAACTGTGCAACAAATGATTTGCTCAACGCCCCAAATAAGGGCCTGGTGACCTTTTTACATGACCAGTGATGAGAAGGCTATTCTGGCAAGTCAGGAGAATGCAGAAGCAGGTTAGGTCTACAGAGAAACGGCGCACCAAATAAGCCGGGCTTCACAGGAAAGGGGAAGAGCTCGGGGCCATCTTTTAGCAGAAACACCAACCACAAGAGCGCTTCCCCCAACGGAGGCCAGAGATAGCATCCGCTCCGCTAACCAGCAAGTGTCTTTCTCAGAAAAGGGGGCAGGGCAAAGGCTAGACACGCCCAAGACACACCCCCTGTTCTAGCCTGCAGCCCTGCGATAAGCGTTATCTGCGGTGGCAAAGGGCCCCTGCGGCATCACGTGGGATTCTTCAGCAGAATCCTGAGGCGTCGCCTCGAGGTCACGTGACTTCAGCGCCGCTCATTCAAGCTTTTGATCATCAGGAACCACGTCACGGCCATAGTACTATGGAAAAACGATAGGCAGCCCCAGATACGGACAGACATGGCATGGCAGGCGTGGTCTGGAGTGGAACAACCATTTTACAAACGTAATTTTGGTTTACAAAAGCCACAGAGGAATCAATTGAATATTGTGTAGGACAAATAGTGATGTTTGCAGTTTGCATTGTGACTTTGTAGGTGATGGATAAACGTCATGACTTATCATCAGATCTTTACACCACCAGCTCCCACCCAACCTGGTGACGGTATATATTGCTTTTTTACTGAAACTAAGCTCACCACGTCTCTTAAACTTACAGAATCGCCCTATTACATTTTCTTAGATCTCATTCCCATTGATAATGAGTCTTTGAGATGTGACATGTTGCCAGCTTTATACCCCGATGTGGTCCAAACATACAAGCAGTGGAGTTACTGTCTGCACACCCTCTTTATTTCAGAAATATAACTAAAATATATGATCATCAGAGCCTCCAATGCTCCTCCATGCCCTGTCATGTTATACAATGCAGTGGTGGATTTTTAAAAACCCAAAACTGATTTTGAATGATCATGAACTATGATTTAGGATGAATGGAACACAACCATAATTGCCAATACTAAATATAAACTAACGGAGGCCGGTTATAAATGAGAGATTTGGCAGAATCCAAACACAATAGTCCCAACTGCTGCGTGCTGCTTTCTGTTCAGTGGCAGCTCCGTGTTGAAGCACCTGATCAAGACGAGAGCGCCACTGCAGGTCTGCTGGTGTTCTTCAGACCTTCAGCAGAGCTAGGAGCTTACTGTGTGCTCAGAGCTTTGACCCCCCCCTCCAATCCTGGAATTGTTCATTCAGCAACACCTCACACGTGTTCCAAGCTGAGGTCAGAAGTCATCATGTCAGAGTTGAGGTCGCCCGAGTCAGGCTGCTACACCAGCAGATTCCACAGACCTGCAGGAACATCTCACCTACACATTTCCACACCTGACTAGAGGCGGTAAATGCAGCCCTGTGTGACCTCACACGCTCCAAACGTCACTCCCTGTCCTGCGTGACCACACGCTCCAAACGTCACTCCCTGTCCTGTGTCACCTCACACCCTCCAAACGTCACTCCCTGTCCTGTGTCACCTCACACCCTCCAAACGTCACTCCCTGTCCTGTGTCACCTCACACCCTCCAAACGTCACTCCCTGTCCTGTGTCACCTCACACCCTCCAAACGTCACTCCCTGTCCTGCGTGACCACACCCTCCAAACGTCACTCCCTGTCCTGTGTCACCTCACACCCTCCAAACGTCACTCCATGTCCTGTGTCACCTCACACCCTCCAAACGTCACTCCATGTCCTGTGTCACCTCACACCCTCCAAACGTCACTCCCTGTCCTGCGTGACCACACCCTCCAAACGTCACTCCCTGTCCTGTGTCACCTCACACCCTCCAAACGTCACTCCCTGTCCTGCAGGTATCCATAAACTCCTCAGAGTAAAGCACTGAGCAGAAGCATCTTGGGATTTCCTGACATTGGTCGGTTTTGGTGAGAACTTATAGCGGTTCCTTACCATGTGTGTGGTTTCTCTATAAATGAAGGAGATATCAAAGGATGCCTGGTGAAATAGGCCGTGTGGGGGTTATTCTTAACCTCTCCTCAACTGCTCATCACATGCAGGTCTTGGCTGGTAAGAGGCCCAGCACGAGGACCTTGGCAGGCGCACAGCACAACAGTAAGAGCAAAGTTCTCTGATGGCCCAGGAGAGAATGTCGCCACTACTGACCGCCAGCACCAAGGCACACACCCCTCTCTACACACACCCCACTCTACACACACACCACAGTGTACGTACACACTCCTGTACACACCCCCCCCCCCCCCACAGTACACACTCCTGTACACACAGTCCACTATACACACATCCCATTGTACACACTGTACATGCACACCACACCACCGCACATGCCTGCACACATGCACCACACCACTGTACACACACACACACACCATCGCACATGCACCACTGTACACACACACACCTCTATACACAAACAACACTGTACAAACTCCTGTATACATGCACCACACCACTGCCGAACCACCGCACTCCACCGCACACTCCTGCCGACACATACACACACACCCACACACACACACACCACTCCACAAAATCACCTGCCCCCACAGACGCACCTCCATGCATGCAAATCTGCAGCACCTCACCTCCACCTCACTCACACCTGCCCTGCATTCAAGGTGCTGCAACAGAATCTACTCCACACAAACCCCACACACACCTTGCAAAGTGAAGTCATCTCAATAATCAAACTGAAGTCATCTCAGTGACTAGACGTCCTCTCACCGAAACGTCTTAGGAAATGACATTCTGGTTAATGATATAGGAAAACATTCAGCTTTGTAACACTGGGATGTCGATCACTAACTAGGTGAGAGGTCACACCTTTACTTCAGAACTTTGGCTTGTCGTGAGAAGAGAGGGGATCACCAGGATTTCACAACAGCCTGCAGCCTTGCGTTCTGAGTCCTGCATTCTTAAAGTTCAGAAGGTCAGACCAAGGCAAGTCTGCAGGCTTTTCTGCAGGAACCGAGGCAAAGGCTGCAGACATCTCGCTCGGCCGTCACCGTCTGCAGCAGCTCTGAAGACAGAAACCGCTGCTGTCTGGGTTGGGTTAACGGCCTACAGGCCCATCCCACGGCACGGCCGCATGTGCGCTCGAGATGTTATTACTCTCTGACATTTTTGTCATTACTGACTGACACGACTGCCCAAGTACGAGACAAGAAGACCTCCCCCCCCCACATTTTAAAAAAGAATCTGGATAATTCTTTAGAAATGAAAAGATCACAAGATTTTATCTTCACCATTGTGTCTCTTTGAATGTTTTGCACATATTTTCTATCTACTAATGCAGCACTTTAACAGCAGTCCAACAAACCCCCCCCCCCCGCATTATCATTCATTTACCTCCACAGACCCTTTGGGACTGTGTATCTATAAATTCCCCACTTTTGTGATTGTATGCCACCATGCGAATTCTGTTGTGTTATGAAACATGTCTGGCCGTGCGTGGCCTGGGGGTAAACAGATCGATATAATGATGTAGGTGCCTGTGGAATTTACTCTGGAAACATCTGACTCCGACACACGCTCAAACTTTGGTCTGTGTTTGCACGGGACGCTGTGATGTGGGGCGTCTTCAGGTGCACCTGCGGGAGTCAGAAGGCCCCCTTTTCTGCTGAATGTGTTGGAAAGGGGTCGTCCAGTGAGAACAGACAGAATCCCCCCCTTGCTGCTGGCTCACCCCCTCCACCCCCTCCACCCAAGCACTGTGGACGTGGAGTCACTGAAGTGACCTTTGATGGCCAGTCTTGCCCTAGCTATGCATAGTAACCTGGGTTAAACTGCAAAGTCAACCTGCATCTCACTGCTCTGACATCTCACAGATTTGTGCAATTATTATAAAACAAATCAACAACAGGTATAAGAGAACATGGCGTTAAGACGTGAACAGCTCATGACAGGAGTTCCACGGGCTGCAGCTTCGGGGCACTTTCCTGTTCGGCTAAGTGGATTTCATCCTTTCTTTGAATCATCTTTTCTGAAAAATTCTTAGATAAAAATCTCTCTTTAGTCCTCGTACTGCGCTCACCTGAAACATCCTGCCAGCATCAAAGGAGAAAAGGAAGTGTCTATTTAAAGCAACACGCATCAACGCAAGAATAACAAAAACATCACAGCACGCCGAGGCGTCTCACGTGTTTGAGCAGACGCCGTGTGCCCACCGAGGCCCAGGGAGAGTTGGATCCCAGCCCGCTGGAATTCCAACATCCTTTCAGCCACGCCCCTCCCTCCTATAGCCCCGCCCCTCCTGGGCCCAGCACCCAGACCGGTGGCACCGCGTGCTTCTCGTCAAGTCACGGCCCCTGTCCACGTGTCAGCACACCAGCAGCAAACTGCACGGAACGGAACGCCGCCTACGCTGGAATGCGATTTGAATGCGATGCTGATTTCCATAAGCAGGGTGGACACACCTGACGATTGAATACCTGCGAGGGTTAGCAAAGCTTCAGGGCAGGTCAACCCACAGCCTCCTGACTGACAGCCAGGAACATAGCGCTCTGTCCTCAGGCCTCCGTGCCCTCCGCCCAAAGCCAATAGACAAGGCCAAAAAAGCTGACTTCTCACAAGCATATAAATGCTGCACTCACACAGAGCTCGAGTCTCAGCTTCCCGGTAGGAGAAGTGTTTCGGGTCAAACCGTTCACTTCCCAGCCGGACGTTTAAGTGACATATCACATACGAATGCACCGGGTTTTTAAGTTTAATGAAATTTTAGAAGAAAGAACAAAAAATTGCGTTATTTAAGAAATCTCACGTCACTCATGTTACTGTTTTGCTATTGGTTGCTCGTTCCTGTTTACAAATCATGAGCAAAACATGTTCGGTAAAGAAGAGCTTGTGACAAGGCATGCCAGCCAAGATTAGCTCAACAGATACTCTCTACACCCACCAAGAGCCGGATGTTTTCATGCCAAAGTGTTGAGGCTTGCTGGGAAGAATTTCTTGTCAGAAAGAAAGGCTGGAAGAGCCCGTTTCTAATGATTGTTCCTTTACCAAACAAAAGTGAAAGAGATTTATAAAAAAAAAAAAAAAAAGTGTTGCTCCCTTAAAGAGGCTTAGCAACTTTCACCTTATTCCATCTGTGGATTAAGTTCTTTTCCTGTAACTTTAGTCCTGAGAGGAAGATTGTGAACTCAAATCCCATTTGTACCTGATATCAAAACATTTGGCCAATAGGATTTTGGGGGGGGGGGGGGGGGGGGGTGATCAGATATTTCTGGACAGGTGGAAATGACACAAAAGCTGCAGTTAGAAGCAGGATGGGATCACACGCGCTGTGTCCCGAGATGGCCGTGCGGCAGGCAAACGCGCTCCGGACGGGACACCAAGCTTCAGGACAGCTGGTGCTAACGAGAGGCCGCAGAAATCCGATTTCACTGCAGACAACTGGACCGTGAGTGAAATGCACCTGCACACGAGGTGACTGACAGCTATCCGGGTGCGGGGGTCCAGGAACGGGTGTTGACTTCAGTTCCAAATGCAAATAATCCCCGGGGCCTGGCCGGCCCATGACTGCACTCAAGATCCTACCTGTTTCCCGCGCGGCCTCCTGTGGCTAAACTCTGCTAATTCGATCCCGCCCCGGGCAGGACTGAAGAGTAACCGATAACGTCCAGAGTGTGGAAACAGGAATGGAGGAATGAAATGAAAGCTTGCTTTAGCAGGCCGAGGTCAAGCTGGCCCACTCTTCCCTTCGCTGTCCCACAGCGTGTGTGGGGTTAGATCGGGGTCAAAACTAACCCACACTCTGGAGCCCAAGGCAGGCCAGGCTGAGGCCAAGCGACCCGCACGGGGTGGTGTGTGTGTGTGTGTGTGTGTGTGAGTGCTAGCAGCCAGGGCTGGGTTGCAACACCTGACACCGTTTCCCACGTCTGACGAACACCAGTTCACATTCCAGCAGTAACCCCATTAACGCAACACTGTCAGAGTCATCACAAGCCCGCATACAGCAGAGCGAGGACGTCTACGGTCACGGTGAGACAGCGACCCGCCAGGTCCATCTACCTGCATCGTTAACAGCCTCCGGCCGGTTCTTTAAAACAGCGCGGGTGAAACTTTGCACCTGAACTTGTGTTGGTGGCCAGAAGCCCAACCGCGAAACTACCAGCACTCAGCGGGTTGTAATAGCAAAACCGAAACCACAGCTAGACGTTCTCACTATCACACAAACAAGACGCAGGTGTGTGTGTGTGTGTGAGGGGGGGGTTGTCATTTGTAAAAACTACTCTTATACTGCCGAGAAACACATCATTGGGTGGGGAATGACCCATTACCATTTATTGGACAGGAGGATTACGGAATACTGACAGTGTCATACATACATTCCAAATGCATCACAAAGGAAACGACACACCCGAGTTCTGCCAGTCGGGATTCTTAAGACTGCAGCCGCCATACCAGGCCAAAGCAAGCAAAGACCCAGAGAAATGAGCTCGGGCTCAGACAGTCATGCAAAACCGTGCGAGGTTATTCAAAAGCTGCCTTTCTGGAAGCCATGTGCTCTCACGAAATCATGTTGTATAATAAACTTAAGCTCACGCAAAACCTTTGCATCGTTTTAGCTAGAGGCCTGTGAGAAGAATAGCCAGAGGATAGCAGACATGGCCTGCTCTCCTGTCCGCGTTGTGGAGGGATAAACATCAAGGACTGGATTCAATCAAATATAGCCCTAGCACTAAAGGTGTAATGTGTAGAATTAGAGTGGAAGCTGTGTTTCATGTTTCTCATAAAGCAAGCATACTTTTGTGTGTGTGTAAACGTGTGTTTGAAGAGTGTTGGTGTTATGGTATAAATATACATAAAAGCAAGCGAAGCTCATCTGATTTGAGATTCCGAGAAACAACTGGGAGTTTTTCAAAAAGCCCTCACAGACGGCGACAGCAGGGGCCACCATGAGGAGTAACTGCTGTGACTGTGTAAAGAGTAAGACCCTCATTTCCTGTTTGTACCTCAATTCACGCTATTCTCTGTTTACTGGAATATAAATGACAAATTCTGTCCCCTCCACGCTTCGGAGGGGGCAGAACTTCTGTGTGATGTTCTGTGTGCTGATGCGGGATGGGAGGGACGAAGCTGTCGACATGAGCTGTCCCCATTTGGGACTGGGCCCCAGTTTGGGACTGGGCCCCAGTTTGAAGTGACAATACATTTAAATTCACAGCATTTAGCAAATGCTTTTATCCAAAGTGACTTACAATTATGACTGAATACAGTTGAGTGTTATTAGGGGCCTTGCTCAGGGGACCCAACACTGGTGACTTAGCGATGGTGGTCTTTGAACTGGCAACCTCCTGACAGTATCAAACAGGTAAGCACCAGCAGCCCAGAAATGTGCCCCAGTACGTAAACTGGGAATGCAGGAATGTGAGATGTGTCCCAGTACGTAAGCTGGGAATGCAGGAATGTGAGATGTGCCTCAGTACGTAAACTGGGAATGCAGGAATGTGAGATGTGCCCCAGTATGTAAAACAGAATACAAAGGTTGGAAATGTGCAGGAGGGCCACACAACTAAGGGGGGAACCCCAAACGCAGGTACCACTGAAGAAACTGAAAGAGGACCTGAAATGTGTCAGTGAGTGCATGGTTATGTGGGGGGGGGGGGGTGTGTTTGCATGTAGGAGGGGGTGTGAGAGAGGAAGAAAAAAACAAAAACACAGTGAGAGAGAAAAAAAAGTCTGTTTCCCACGGAAAACAATCTTACAAACAATCTTACCAGGTCGAAATGACGAGTTCTACCAGTTGTATGATTACATATATAAACAAAAACAAAGGAAGCAGGGTCCTGTTTTTTTTTTTCCTGAACTACAAGTGACTTGACAATAGATGGGCTGATAAAAAAGAATTTGCTGATTTTAAGTGTTAATGCACCACTATAAAAATATATTAAAAAGGAAACAGATTCATAAAAATAAATCCACAAAGAAACTGCTGTTTGAGAGAAACAGAGTTAAACTGAAGTGAATGTCAGCAGTTGCCACTAAAAAGAGAACCGGGCAGGTTTTATTATGATGTGAGAAACTGTTGCTCAGGTGCCGCTGTTCTACAAATGTAGGATAATGGCGCCATCTAGTGGGCACAAATAATAACTGCAAGACCTCACCATGTAATCAATACTTCCTGGCTAGGCCTTGTTGGACTATATTTTTATATATCTTTTGATAATGTGTTTAACAGAACCAAGCATGATTATTGTGAGCGCTGTGTGTCCGACAGACTTCTACTGATTATGGCATTCTTCACATCTTCCTGCTAGCACCACCTACACTTTCACTTCTGCAAACTCATTACGGAAGAAAAATACATTTCTGTGGATTAAAAAGGTTTTACATGAGCCTGACAAGAAGCTCCTTTGTCAGGTAAAGGACTGAAGGTGTCAAACCCCAACGTAATTCATAATGACAAGAAAACGAACAGGCTGTGGACCCACCGACTGCTCTGAAGAGGCAGGCACCGTCTTCTTTCATCTTTTTAATCACAAAGCCTTTCTTATCCCTAAGTGCTTTCTCGAACCAGTGCTCCTGCTGCGAGAGAGAGAGAGAGAGAGAATTTGACAGAGACAGAGAAAGGCTACTTCAACATTAAGAACCTTAAATTGGAGAGGAAACAGCGGTGTGGGCAGATGGATATTTTGTGATCCCCTGTCCCAAGGCAGTACTTTCTTCAACAAACTAGTCCATTCATTCAAAGAGGAGGGATACATCACACTGTCTGAATGCACAGGTCCTGTGTTGCCTGGGGTTTGTTTTGTCTTATATAGATCTTGTATCATACATTTTCATTTACATTCCTCTCTATGGATTCAGTTTGTTAGTGACAAAAGAGCAAATAGTAAAGGTTTAGGCATGTAGCTGTTGTCCAAAGAAACAGAAGAAGAAAATATTTTATGGGGGTTGCAGTGATGAGACATGAAATTAACATGAAAAATGACCTGTCGGGAAGTCTCACATGGTAGTGCTGCAATCTTTCAACCCATCACCCTAAAAGCACTATTGCTGTCGATACGCAACAGCTCACTAAACAATACATTTACTGCCGTATCAAATATGCAAAGCAAAATTAGCTTTTTAAATACTTAAATAGATATATTAGTATGCGTTGTAATTTAAACCCTTAACTAAATGTCATAAATATAAATGTAATGTCATAAAAAGGTGACAATTTTTTATTTTATATACATTTTGAATAAAAAGCAAGAAATACAAGCTGTAGATAGAATTGTATTTTTAAGAATTCTTCATTTTAAAATGAAAATGCTGTACTGAAAATCTGCAAATTTAAAATGTTTTTGCTTGTCTGTGTACTTGTGTGCATGGAAGAGCAAGAAAATGAAACGGTCTGGTTTCTTAGTAACAAGAACCAATGGAAACCCATCATGTCATAATTAAAGTCTAGTAAGCGCCAATTTTCCCTTTTAAGTGTGACAATAAATGATGATTGTTGTAATGTTAAAGCTGTACTCTCCTATATCCAGGAAACTCTTCAAAGCCGAAGTTGGATCCTTTTTTATTAATGTATGTGTGTTTGTTAAATTATTAGTTATTACAGTTCTATAAATGGCACATTTAAAGCGGTTATATTCAGTGTCAGTTTTTGCTAACTTCCTCCAGGCTAAAGCACTAAAGGAGTCTGAGACCCTACGTTCTACCTGACGCCTTTTATCCAAATCTTTACTTAACAATCAGGCTCATGCAGCAGATCTGTCAGGCAGGAGGGAGTGTCTCACTGTATAGGGCTTGCCTGATTGGTTAATACAGCACGACCATAATGTAATTTTAAGTTGCCGGGGGCAACCACAGAATCATTTTTCCCCCTCACAGTAACCATTTTAATTCTAGCTATTAGGATGTATAGACAGTTTAGCTGTGGTGTCCTAAAATAAACCTATTACAGCAGCTGCAGTTCAAAACTCCTTTAGTCATGACCAGAGAAACCACGTGCTACTGCCATGCTGAACACTTGAAGACGAAGTGTTCAAGAAAAAGGAGGAAACATCAGAATATTCAGGATGATTTCTACAACGTTAAATCCTCACAGGTCTACATAACGACCAGAGAAGCTGCTGGCGTGAACTCCACTCAGGGCCTGTTAGACTACATCAGACTTCACCAAACTACACCATGATCTTAATGTTCATGGTAAAATAACAGCAGTAGCAAACTTTGTAAAATGACCTGCTCTTTTGCTCTCAACAGTTATATTTCATAATTTAGTGTCTTGTTATTATCATTATTAGCAATATTTATTAGTAACATCATTTCATTATCCCTGCTAGATAATGAAGTAAATCTGTATAACAACATTATAACGCTTCAAAAGCTACAGGCAGCCCAATTTCACACCAATTGCTCAGGTCAAGTCAGGAGCCACAGAGGTGAGATGATGCTCACAGAGTCTGAGGTTTGGGTGACATTTCCATATCTACCTGTTCAACTGTTGCTGGGTCCTCCGACTGTAGTCTAGAAGCGTTCTCGTACTCATCTTCACTATTGTAACCGGCACCTTCCTCCTGATCGGGGCTTGGACCCACTCCTCCACCTCCCGACGCCCCGGGGGTCCCTCCACCGGCCACTCCTCCCGTGCAAGTGGCCTGTCGTCGCCTCTTACTCAGTCCCGGCCCCGTGCAGCAGCTCCCAATGCTCGCGCCAATGCAGCCAACACCGGCCGTCAGCTCCCCGCGCGTTCCCGGTACGCAGCTGATCCCACCGACACCGCCTCCATCTCCCGGACCGGCGGGGGTGCCCGCTCCTACGGGCGGAGGGGAGGCCTGCTGCGGCCGGGTGCTGGACTCATTCCGCCTGTCCTCTCTCGATGAAGGCGGAGCGGCTTGGTATGACCAGGGAGGCGGAGAGGCGCGAGGCCTGGCACCGGCTCTAACGCCGTGTGAGTGCGGGTGCGGGTCCGGACCAGTCCGTCTGTCGGTCTCGTCGGAATGGTCGGAAACACCGACGGACGAGTTCGGTTTCTTCTTCGGCAGGATCGTCATGTTCGCTATTTAAAGAGGGGGGGGGTCAGGAGGGGGACGGTTCCTCCGTTTCTGAGCGCGCTTTGCGTTGAAAGACTTCAACGTGGCTGTCTTCTTGATCGTAGTACGCGTCCTCGGACGTTTCGGCGAAGCACCGGATCCTTTTTACCGATAAAAGCCGACGGAAGGAGAACAAAAACAGCCCGTCTCGCTCCCTCTTCCCGTCCACCGCTCTCCACTTTCCACAAAACATCAACACAAGACTGACGACACGGCTACGTCACTTCCGTTGTTACTCTCCTCTTCAGGTTATTAGTGATATGTAATATAATACTGGGACGAGTGTTGCTTTTTTAAATATTACAACAGAGACGTGTTTTACAGTGTGTTTTGAGATATTACTGCTTATAATGTAGGCTACGGTTCGAGTGATTTACTATGGATTTACTATAGAGGAAGCTTGTCTGAAAGGATAAACTCATAAACATAAGTTTTCATTGTCCTAGTACAAGTAACCTGATTTAGAACCAGTTAGTTTCACCATATAGTCATAGCTACTGTGATAAAAGTAAGATTGAACGGATTCAAAATTAGATGTCTTATTCTGGGAGGTTATAGATGACCTGATATAAATAACATTCTAAGGTCATATTCTGTTCAACATTTTGCGTTCAGCCTGCTGGGAAAAAAGTATTCAATGTTCATATAACTATTAGGGAACTAGATTCCAAACTAGGATACTTGTGCTTAGATGAGTCCTAAATATTTACGCCAATGGTGACTTTAAAATAATTGCAAAGTTAGATTAGTGTTCTTTTACTTCCCTTGCAAATTTTATTTCGTTTGTAGTTTTTAAGCTTGAAACACTTAAACTTTCCAGAAACGTTTGTCCTATACTGTACATGAAAGAGATGCTTGTGTTTTTAAAGAGCAATCTCTCTTATCCCCTTCATCTGGCCTTTTTTTCATAGACTTACATGGGGCAATTTTTTTAACTGCTCCAATTTTGTCAAAATTCAAGCTGAAACCATGCAACGGGCTGTCCCTGATTCGAGGAGTGATATAAATTACTCTACCACTCGTATATACATTCCTTTTCATCCCTTATTTTTCATCACATTGACCTCGTTTTTGTCTTCGATTTCATAATAATCTCACACACTCATAGTTTTCATGCTATTACAGTATCAAAGTTTAGTTTCTTGTTGTTTCTGCTTATATTTTAATTATGCTTTTGTGTATTTTGTGAATTTTGGAGATGTTATTTTTCAATTACATGAGTGCATGCTGCAGAATAGGTAAGACTTAGCCAGTCTGACGTGCATAAGGTGGTAGTGGACACATCAGCTGAACAACCAGGTCAACAACCAGGTCAGCAACCAGGCCAACAACCAGGCCAACAACCTGATCAACAACCAGGCCAACAACCAGGTCAACCTGGTTCATTTGTTATTGAGTATTTTAAGTTTCTCTTTCAGGAGGGTTAAATAATGGTTCAGTTGTTCGGGGAGTTACTAATGCAGCATGAGCATTGATTACAGTAGAGTGGAGGTCCATTAATATCAGTGATACAGCCATTAGAACACAACGGTTAAAAGGTTTTGTGTGTTTAAGTGGAAACGCTCCAACCTCCTCTGGTAAGCAGAACACTGGGCCACAATAAGTAGCAATTACAATACCACAAAAACTGTAAAAAACTAGTGTAACTATCTATTCCAGTTGCAAGCCACCCGTTAGGTTTGAGAGTGATATAGCTACACCATTATAACTAGCACATCCTACATGGCCATGCACAGGTAAACTATCTAAAATACAGCAACAGAAAAATATATATATCAAGGAAATATTACATTATTTTGCTCACAATAAAATCTCACAAAATGAACAAATACTTTGAGTACAGTTAAATTCCACATCCAGGGTGACCTACTTGTTTTTCATGTGTGTGTCGGACAGTATGCGTTACAAACAATAAAAAAAACACCCTTTTGTGAATTGTTTTTATTGTTTATTTGTAATGTTTTGCCTATATTCTTTTCTAACGAGCACAGACCAACACGCCCTAACAGTGTAAAAGTACTTTCGGATCTAATTCGAAATATAACAGTTTTCTCCTGCTAGTACAAAATACCCTGCTATTTACTGATTTAAAGCAAATGTTCTAGTATGTCATCAAACTGTGCGACCACCAGAGGGCACAAGTGTCGCTACAAACTCTAGGCATTGTTAAGCATAGAACCCAAGGACAAATTTAGTAATCAGGATCCAATAGGTGACACACGGCTGATGAACAGATATTGCATTCTTACTTATTTTCTCTCACAGAGTGGATACAACATTTATGTGAACACAAATGTTGCCATAACAGTTCTTCAAATACGTGATTTTATATTAGTACAGACTACAGAATAAATTAGTTTCTAAAATAAAGAAATAAACAATGGAAAAACACAACGTATGCAATTAATAAACAATATTTAGAATAATAAATAAAATTTTAGAGTAATAAATCCAGAATAAAAAATGATGCCATTTAGATGTATCTGACAATGACACGAATTTCAGTTGTCTTTTGGTTCAAATAATAAATGACAAATTCAAAGGACATAACAGAGAGAATGCATCCCTGCAGATTGGACCTTATTTATTTATTTTTTATCTTAATTTTCTTGAAAATTAGTCTTCTTTTAAAACACCTTTAAATTAATATGTTGTATGTATTTGGTTTTTTTTTGTATTTTTTCTTTTACTGTAGAACAAACTTTATATTTTATAAAACATCCTGGAGGATGACTACAATAAGAGTGAATGAAACATACGATTTACCCATATGATTTAAAATATTGCAGCTTGCATCTCTAGGACATGTTGCCAAACATTTATTGTTTACAGAATGGCTAATCAAATCTTGTTGTATAATGTAAAAATAATTACTGATTTCATTCTTCACATCTCATCAAAATCCTCTTATGTAAGCTATCAAACTTACCAAGCTGTTTAAGAAGATTGGGTATCAAATACAGCAATATAATCGGCAGAGAACATAAACAGTTTCTCAGTATTAAAAATGGCAACAACATAATAAGGTGTCAGACATACTGTGGCACAGTAGTCTATAATGTGTGTGCAATTACTAGAACAATGACACAGTTTGTTTGTTTTGGCTCTGTACCCCTGTACGGTTTGAAATGACATGGCAACAATGTGGCTGTAATGAGAGTTTGTTTATATCAGACATGCTTAGAATAACAGTCATTTTCATAAAGTCTTTCCAAATGTGGGAATGAGAAATAAATGGACAAGCGTTATATTTTTATATATATGGCCAGCTGTGTTACTGTATCATTACTTCACACAAAAGGGACCTGGCTAACAATCTGGAGTCAATCGTCCATGTGTTTTGTTTTGTTTTTTTGCATCTTTTGCAATCTGCTGCCGTTGGCTCTTGGAGACCAAGTGAGCATCAGCGTCAGTACAGCAGGCCACCATGGTGCTGAAAATCTTGAGTTCATTCAATCAGAGCCGTATGGTTAGGCAGAACAATAGGGTGTTTGAAGCAATACCGCCCTGGTGAGCTCATCAGTGGAAACCAACCTGGCCAGGGCCTCAGGGCCAGGCTGTCCTTAGGCCATGAGGGGAAAACAAAGTGCTGAACAGAATAAGATCACTGTTAAGATTACAGGCGTAGATGTGGCCGAGGCTTCAGAGAAGACGAGAACACCCTGGCACGTGCTCAGAGGGTTTACCACATGATGCAAAACACTGGTAAAACCTCGAGAAGAGAAAAAGCCAGCCTGCAGCCTACACATCTAAATATGCCTAGAGAGTTCTGGGAGAAAGTCTTACAGACAGCAGTAGTAGGATTAATTTAGGCATGCCGGCTACAGAAGCTCAGATCAAACCAAATGCCTCAAAAACCCTGCGGATGGCAACACTTTACAGAAGGGCAGTGACCCGAAAATATTCTACAGGATTTTGGGGCTAAAAGTGTGATACTTTTGATTGGTCAAGTAAGTCACATGACTGAAAGCTCAACCAGCATCCATTTAATTTACTGGAGACAAACGTAAAAGCAGCAAAAATTATGACTATTTATTATGACACTTAGCACACTTACTTATGGTCCCATGGAATGTATATATGTATATGTGTGTGTGGGTTGAGGTGATATTAAGGATCATTCCCATATGTTTTGTACATTACGGATCTCATTAAGAAATTCAAAATGTGCTGAGCCAAAAAACAAAACAAAACACAACAGTAACAACTGTGTCAAGGTCCAGTTACCTAAGGATCACAAACAAACTGTTGATGTGCACTAGTAATACAGCAGACACAGGTCATTTAATGAAACCTGCTTCAGTTGTTTAGACCTCTATATAATGTCTGATTCAGTTTGTACCAAGTGAGAAAATGTGTGATCAATCCACGTTTGCCAGAAATGCCGTCATTCAGAGGTTTCCAACTATAGGGAAAGGCCAAGCAGACACAGCTGTGGGGCTACTGGAGAAAATATTAATTATGCTTGACAGCTAATTAGTTCCAGGTAACAGCGATTTTCGCAACAGCTGGCAGATCAGATTTATTGTTATTACAAAGCAGGTGATAATAAATGCAATGATGTTAGGATACAGATGGAAAATGTGTGTGTGTGTGTGTGTGTATGAGTGCACAACATCCATGTGTGTGTTTGCCACCTTCTCACATAATGTTTATTTTTAGATATGAGGAAAAAATGATGGTATGAATTACTCTGAGCACTGAAACAGCATGCAAGAATTCCATGCAAGAAATCCAAATGTGTTCAGGCTTGTGATGGAGATCAATGCGCATATAATGAATAAATTATACAAATAACAAAGATATTTGCATGCGTAATGATAAACTTAATACAAGGTTATTGCAGGAGTGTGTTTGGTTGGGCACTCTTAAAACTCATCTACTGTGTACATGACCATTTCACAACTGCATCCAAGTAATGTGTTTTATGGCTAGGGAAGGCTATACAATCTAAAAATACATATTTCACAATGACATCTTAATAAGTAATTACATACTTATCATCTATGTACAGCACCATACATACTCTGTTGGAAGTGTCTTTTGCCCTTTCTCGTTCACCCGCTGTCAAACTACCACATGTACGTCTTTGAGGTGTCTATCTGAGAGTTATGGGGGTCGACCGACGCGTCTTTTTCCTTCTCTGTTTCGTTCTCCCAAAGGTTGATGAGAGGAGGGTAGAGTTCGTTAAGAGGAATGGAGGTGGCATGCTGCATGTATTTCTTCAGCGAGTGGTGACAAGACTTCTGCTTTATACGCCGACCCATGTAAAACACCAGAAGGGCCATGATGAAGATGGCAAACATGGAGCCCATCACTGCCGCCAAGGCCACGTTGCTTGGCTGGGCGACCATCTCCACGGCAAAACTGGCTTCTTTGGTGGTGACGTTGATGCAGGAATGTTGGGTTTGCTGCTCTGTGGACGCCATGGTCAGGCAGACGTGGTACTCCGTGGAGGGCAGCAGATGGGTGAGGTTGTACTCTTGAACGTCCACGGGGACATTCGCCATGTAGCTGATCTGAGGGTTGTCGATTTTCATAGTGGCACTGAGCCACTTGGGTTGTGGCATCTCATGGCCCGAGGCAGGGACAGATGGGTAGACTTTCCATTCCAGTACCACGGAATGTGCGTGAATTATTTTTGCCAGGACCACCAGGGATCCGGTGCCGTTTGCCCCCCCTTGCTGACCTGCTTTCTGCTGGGTACCATGCCAGTTAGTCTTGTCCACATAAACCGAGACGCTCCGAGTGTCTGCACCTTCTGCATTCCACGCCACACATGTGTAGAGACCGGCATCCTCTGGTTCGATGTGGAGAATCTCCAGTGCACCTTGGTCCTGCATCCTGTGCTTTTTCATACCCCTACCTCCCTCACTCACGGCTGGGGACATCACTTCAGAGGTAACCTTGTCACCTGTGGGTGTGACCCAGTAAAACTGAGGGACTGGATCCGCCACAGCGCGGCAGTCGAGGGTCAGCGGCTGTCCGGCCGTGACATTGAGCTGCGGAGGGAAGGTGTGCAGGGAGATAAGTGGCAGACAGCTGTTACTGGCCATGTTCCAGCTACTCGTCACCACTTCCTGAAGTGAGTGGCCAATCAGGTGCGGGGGCGAGGCGCACAGGGTGATCTGGTATTCCAGAAGTTTGAGACTCGATTGATTGCCAAAGATCGGCACCCAGTTTGAGAGGCAGTCACACCTGATCGGATTGCTGTGGAGGCTGACCTCATCCAGGTTGGGGAAAGAAGATAAAACCTCCTGAGGAAGCAGGGCGAGGTCGTTATTGTGGACAAGCAAAGTACGCAAGCCAGCCATTCCTTGGAAAGCACTGCGGTCAATATAAGACAGACGAGGGTTGTTGTAGACTTCCAACTTAGCCATTTGTGGGAGATTGGAAAATGCACCTCTCTCTATGGCTACAAGGTCTTCCATATTGTTCATGCTGAGCTCCTCCAAGTGGGGGAAGTTCTGAAAATCACCTTCCTGGACATGTACAATAGGATTCTTGTTAAGGTCAAGGAACTTCAGATTTGGTAGAGAGCGTAGGGCGTCTCTGGGCACCACCGTCAGTTTATTGTCAAAAAATGAGAGACTCTCAAGGTATTCCAGTCCTTGAAAAGCCCCAGTGGGTATTTCTCTAAGGCCCATGCCAGCTAGCACCAGACTGTGCAGTTTAGAAAGAGGGTGGAAGTTCATATCCTGCAGGCCAACTATGGGGTTCTCACCTATCATGAGGATCTCCAGGTTTGGAAGAGACTCAAACCACTGACTGTCAATAGCAACCAGTTTGTTGGAGTTTAAATGAAGCCGAAGTAGATTCCCTAAACCAGAGAAGGCGTTTGGGCCAATCAAAGAGATCTGGTTATGGTTTATATAAAGTTCCTCTAAGCTGACCAAATCCTTTAGGCAGAAATCAGGTAATTCTTTGATCTGATTCTCCTCTAGGTAAAGGGTGACGAGCTGGGTTAAGTTTCCCAATCCGACATCTTGGATTCGCGTAAAGTGATTCTGAGAAAGGTCCAGCTCTGTGAGGTTGACGAGGCTCCTGAGTTCCAAGCTCACCACGGAGATGTTGTTGCTCTGCAGCAGAAGCACCTGAGTGTCTGCAGAGACATTCCGTGGAATGGTGCTCAAGTGAAGCTCATTGCAGTCCACCGTCTTGGCCTGATGGTAGACAGACTGAGGAGTGTACCACGGGCGGGTTTCACACACACACTGCGCTGGGCAGAAGGAACCCGCCAGGGAACAGAGACACGCAGCCAAAACGAGGCAGACGTAGAGCAGTGAGGCGGAAATGGCAGTTCTTTCCATGTTGGGAGTCTGTGGGGAGATCTCAGGTACTGGTTTCACTAACTGCTTCACGCTTTAGGTCTTCTACAAAATGGAGGGATGATGCTGCCTCATTCAGACCTGCAAAACAGAAATGAAAGAGGAAAGAGGAAGCATTATTCTCTAAGGAACAAATCAATACTACAAATTGTTTTGTATTATTCGTTAATTGTAGATCTTTGTATATGTATACATATTATACTCTAGAGTGAATATGTATTAAATTTGTTTGTGGTACCCTGAAACCGACATATCCAGCTTTACACCATTTCCTATTCACCTTTCATAGTGTGGAAACATCTCTCAGAGTACAAGCCTGATAAATATTCAGTCATCTTTCAGTCTGGTCACAGCGTAAGCAGTCGTTTGTGAGCACACCTCATTGTGTGCGCCTGAATGCAAAGACACACCTACCGAGGCTCACTGAAGGAAGCACATGAAAGGAGGAACGCATCAAAGGCCGAACCCGCGCCGTCGTCCATCTCAACGCTCCCGTCAAACATATGCAAGTCTGCAAGAACCGGGTGATCTCAGAACTGCCGAGTCTAACGGCTCTCTCAGGACTAATAGCTATGAGGTGTCAGGAGTGATTTGAGCACTGATGCGGTTGAAATGATTCAAAGTTCTTTATCTCACTCTAAATCTGCGCACAATAACCTCAGAGCCGTGACATCAATATAGTCAAAAGTATGTTTAAGTCAGAAGCACTTTTGCGAACTTTGCGTACATGTTTCAGATAATTTTAGAGTGTGAGTACGAACACATGTATTAAATTGAAAAGCTGATCAATGATACTCTGGCAAGTCTGATTATTGATGAGTGTTAAACATCCTCAAAGCATCACTTCGGCCCATACGACTTTTAACTAGTAAAGCAAATGTGTTTGTTAACCACATACCACGGCATTTCTCCACTTTTCAGCAAGGGAGCTTGTGTTTTTGACAAAGGCAAACATTCACCTTTGAAGATGGACTGTTGTTTGATCTTGAATGACAATGAGACCTTTGTGTCAACCTTGTGAGATCGACCATGCACAACCTTGTGGCCCTACACAAATTAGCAAAAGCTAGTGTCTGCTAATAAACTAAAATGATTCTTACAGTTGTGGAGTTGGAGGTAGAAGTCATCAGAAAATTGAACTAGTTGTCGTTCACAGCTCCTGGAGGACCACCATGCTGGTTCAGTGTTTTCCCTATTCCAAAATGCCAGATTTAATACACATAGGGTGGATAATTAGCCCATGAGTAGAAGCAGGTGTGATGACGAGGTTAGATGCTCAGCTTCCATTACCGTAGTCCTTCAGGAACAAGACGAAAGAGCTCTTATCTAAATTATAACTACAGCATTCAAGGCTCGCCTTAGACTCTCCATTTTGGGAATCGACAAACACACTACGTGATAAAAAAGGAAGCCTTAACTTTTACATATTTTTAATTCGGGCTCAAAAAATCAAAAGCAAAATCCTAAGTGCTGATCACAAATCTTGGCTTGGTGTGTTTGTTTGTTGTTTGGTTTGTTTTTCTTTATTTGTCCATTGGGGTAATGTGAGTGAGACAATGTCCTTGCTTTTTGATATTTAAAGTATGTAAAGCCATTTTAATAAGTTAAACTCTAGAAGGCCACAGTACACTACTGACAGATATGATCGCATCATATGTGCTTTTACGGTGGTTGTGATTGCTTTCCAGAGGCATGAATGTACAGAAGCCTTCTGTTGTGGCAAGGTGCCTCTCAGAGACCCTAAATCCGCCCTGAGCTTAAAGATACTTATGAGTGAAGCTTCAGTGATGCAAGCGGAAGCAATTGCCTGTTCGGTACTACAACACACAGCCCAGGACCCTTTAGTTGAACAGAAACAGCACGCCAGAATCCAAGAACATTCAGCCGCAGTTAAAGCCAAAACTGTGCATTAGGGAATTTGTTTCATTTACGTCAAGTTCACAGCATAAATGGCAACCCACATATTCATGACAGTAACAGCTTCTTTAGATGATTGTCAAATGTCGCCTCCCCCCCATTTAATGTTGACCTACCAGTGTTTACAAACCAGCCATTTAAACATCAAGCATGACGTTTTGATCAATACCACTTGTTGGTATTTGAATTATTTTAATTTTGTTTATTGAATTATAGGCTTACTAAGCCCACTAATTATCACAGGTGATCATGTCTCCAACAGTTTCCTAGAAACAACTTATAATATACAGCAACAGTCCTACATCGCTTCTGTTGTCTAAACCTTTACTGCTGGTCTAAATGAATTCATGAGGCTTTTTTTGTTCCTTTACCATGACTATATGTCATAATGTGAGGTATATGTCTCCATAACCTTCCTAGTGAGATACTGTAGCAATTTATTAAAAATGTCAGTGACAGAAGGCTGACAACAGCCTCCATGCAATCAATCATACCTCCCGGTGGAGGATACCCTCAGAACTCCCAGTATTCAGAGCCACCCTGCAGCTGTGAGAAGCCACACTGTGTCTGTCTCCGGTTTAGCCAATCACAGGCCAAGGCAGTATCTGATGGGCCAACCATGGCACATTCCACACAGGCATGTAGGACAGCGCTGCCGATTCTCATTGGTCTGTGGCAGCTTTAATGTGCCCACTGTATGGAAACCTCTCTGCCAAAGAAACGTGGACACATGGACACGCAGCCAAGGCAGCGCAAATAAAAACAGGACGGAAAATCGTTTCAGATCCTCCACACCCACGTTACCCTCTCCTGCCTCAGCCTCACCCACTACAAACCCCTTTCCAGCACCGCACACAAATTGGCTCCCAGGAGAGCCGCGTCAGGAGCAGCATCAGAATGGCTCGCGGAGAAGGGGCGGGGCCAGCCAGCTGGGCGGGGCTCAAAGGAACGGGTGAAGGTGAGCCAATAAGGAGGTACCCTCTTATTCCCATCTGATGCCACGAGCCAGACATAAGTGACCCAGAAATGTCTGAAGTAAGACTTTTTCAAAGACGCTGCAGGTCCAGCATTTCCACACCGTATCGGCGTGCTGCGTTTCTCTCTGCTTTGATCTTGCCTGCTGCCCCTGGGGCTTCTGTGTTTTGGCTCGGTGGTCCATGGATGCTTGCGAGCAGCCTCAGTCTGTGAAGCTGGTGCATTGCACGGCACAACATTTATCTTAACAAAACTGTGGCTTTGTCCTGTGGACTAAAGCTGGTTAACTGAAACGTACCTGGACAACAGTAAGAACACAGAAGAATCAAACAATTCAAGTCCCCTGCAAACGTGATGAATGACAAAGCAAAGAATATATTTTAGAGATGGACAAAAACTAGAATGCCACTTGGTCCTTAATGTCTGTTCAAAGACATAAGCTACCTGTACAGACCTTAACTGAAAGATTTCAGTGGCCACACTAAGTCTAGTGTCAGGACCAACATGCTTGGCCATCCTTTTCCCCCTCATGGAGAGTCAGTTTGTGTCCGTGTCCAAGACATAATCTTTGACATATGTCTTTACCTGGGTGAACCTAGACAAGGACATACTTTGGCAGCCATTTTGGCTCTGTGCCCACAAGTCCCTGCTGCTCAGCTATGTGGGAGACAGAGTACTGGAGTTCATGTTGGCTCACAGCCGTACTCCGAGTGCTCTAAGCTGTGTTTGTCAGAGGATCTTCCACAGACAAGCCTTCCTTGGACGTGTGGCGGTCTTCGGCATGCCTGTCTGATCGCATTAGCGAACGACGTGCTAGTCCAGGACGTCCCCCTCTCGGCCCCACCGAGCAGCAGGAAATGGGGCCACCTCGCCTGATGCCATGGCAACCCGACAGGAAGTCGCAATAGGGACCAACCCTTAGGGCTGCTTTTGGTGATGGGGGGGGGGGGGGGGGTGAACAAGATAGTGAGAGAAAGAAAGAGTGGGAGGAAGCAGAGAGGGAAGGAGGGAGAAACAGTAGACTGCATCTGGAACATCGAGTCAAACCGCCTGGAATGCTAGTGTAACAGCAGCAGAAAGGGATTTAGGCCAAAAACGTAACGTAAACAAAAATAATTCAATCAGAAACGAAAGGAATGCAGACACAACAATATTTCTAGGTCCTAGTCCTGCTCTGAACATTTTGGGGGTTCCTCCTGGTTTTTCAACTCAATATAGGTATTTTCTCTAGCTGCTGAGTGTGGTGAGGTTGCAGAACACCCAGATGTGAGGTATGAACAATTCCATAAATATAATAAGGTTACAAAAAAAGAATTTCAAGAAACAATGAAAATCTTGATCCAGAGAGGGAAGTGTACTGACATGTAAGGGATCGTTACCTTCCTGTAAACCACAAACAACTGCATAACCGACACCAATGAAATCAGCGATTCCACTGAAAAGGCACTTTCAGGAAAAACACTGTCAGGCCAAAATCACGAAGTCCTCCTACAGCAAGTTAATGCTGCTGAATCCAAACTTTATAAAGTCGCCCTCGAATTCAGTTGCATGCTAGCATTACACTGTATGACAGACTTCTCCTAATCCCCGTGGCCCAGGTTTGCACTAACTAGAGCTGCACACGGTGCGCTGGCAGCCCCATGGAGGAGCTTGCACGCCCCCTTCAAGCCTTTGCCCTGTGAAGTTTCAGCTGTCAGTAGTCAAGGATCGTTCTCGCAGTGCTATTTGATCCTGATTTGATTTGATTCAGCTCTGCCAACAGCTGAAACACATTCATATTGGGCACTTGAACATAGGCAATGAATGTGAACTCCGTGATAGTTTATCGAAAACAAAACACAGAAATATATGAGGTATACTTCACAGGTGCAATGAATCGGCAAAAATTAAATACACAATTTTTTGAGAGCATTTTTCCAGTTTTTATTGTATATTGTGAGCCCTTTTCTAGAAAACACATGGATCATATGAGACTTTAAAAAATCCCTACATAAAAAAGATGCACCACTCACCTCAGAGGCCAGCCAGTGCTCCACCTCCCTCAAACCTCCCTCACCCCCCCTCCACAGTGCTCCACCTCCCTCAAACCTCCTTCACCTCCCCTCCACAGTGCTCCACCTCCCTCAAACCTCCTTCACCTCCCCTCCACAGTGCTCCACCTCCCTCAAACCTCCTTCACCTCCCCTCCACAGTGCTCCACCTCCCTCAAACCTCCCTCACCTCCCCTCCACAGTGCTCCACCTCCCTCAAACCTCCCTCACCTCCCCTCCACAGTGCTCCACCTCCCTCAAACCTCCCTCACCTCCCCTCCACAGTGCTCCACCTCCGTCAAATGTCCGTTACAGAGAGATTATCCAGCCAGATGTTTGGGACACCTACGCAAAGTTAAAACTAAATAGGTCACCACCTTTGAATGGGTGTAGGTCGTTTTGTTCCTCACAAAATAAACATCCTAAACAACTTCTTCTGTGCCTACACTAATGACCCCCCCAATCTTGCCCTGAAGCACCCAGAAAAACTAAATTATGCTGTAAATTATTGAATCATAATAATGGGAAAGTGCATATTCACAGTATTGCAAAACAAAATGCAACAATCATGAATAAAAGAATGCAGTTCTCTTCGCGCAGCCCTGGGTAGCTCCTGGGGCATTATGGAGTCATGGCCGACTATCATGGTAGGGCGTGTGTGTAGTGATCAACACAGGGGGACCGATCTCTGCCAGAACACACACAATCCTTCTCATCCACCACGTTTTGACACGGCCTCTCACATTTGCAAACGTATTGGAGATGATGAAAAATTCATGGATGCCTTATTAATAATGGAGGGTGCTGCAGACAGGTCTTTAATTTTCATGTGTTTTTTTTCTCTTTTTTGATAGCAAATAGGGGGTTTGGGGGGGGGGGGGCGCAGAAGCAGCTGTTAATTGGTGTGGAGAGCTATATCTGTAGCGTCACGCTTTGCCAACACCTCTCTCACACACACACACACACACACACACACACACACACACACACACACACACACACACACACACACACACACACACACACACACACACACACACACACACACACACACACCCCAAATCCCCATGCTACCTGTATTCCTGACAGGTGTTCACTTTTGTCTCCTTCCTTGTACCAAATTCACTTCATTAGACCCTTATAGGCACATTTCAGAAGAGTACACGTACACACCGTTGAGCTAGTGTTTGCATGTCTAACTTGCCAATCTGTACCACGTCGGTTAAGCATGATGGCATATTTTGTGTGTTAAACTTGTATGACTCAAATCAGTCTCAGCAGCGTTGCCAGGATTTTCGTATGTGTCAATGTCACTGCAGGGTTGAAAGTCACCAACCCACACAAAGATTTGCATGGAACAGTTGGCTGAGGCACAGGTTTAGAGGACGGCAAAAACAACCTGTTCATGGTGACAGATGGGCTGTGGACTAATGGATAAACTGATAAAGTGTACACCCTATTAAACCGCCATTAACCTTTCACAGCCTGGCCTTGGCAACAGCTCCAACAAATCATACAGCAGTGCAGAAGGTGTTCAGAAAAGTGATGGACACTGGCTTAAGACCTCAGCGTCTAATCGTTTTCACTCATTTGAGCTGCATGAAACCAATTCGATTCTGATCTATTCGGTTCCAAAGAGTGTGACAGTGAGGGTTGCACAATCAAAACCAAACAAAAACATCAATTAAACATTTACAATTCAAGGGCTTTAGACTCTTCTGCTGTGGCCTTTAAATGGATAAAAGGCAATTTCAGCTACATCTGCTGTCATAAACGAGCAGATGACGGTGCTCAGGAGTCAGGGGAAGAAATCTATGCCCACGCTTTAAAATGACTGAATGAATCGCTTCAAATTCAGTATTCGATTTGAGTAACTTTTTCATACCCTAAGACACCTGCTTAGTTTCACAACACTAGAAACTAGAGTATCTCTAGTTAGTTCTGTGTGCTGAGGCGACTGAAAAGAGATTCAGAGATCGTAACGGTAGTTCACAAGGACCGAGATCGTAACGGTAGTTCACAAGCGCACTGGTGCACAATAGTCAGTGCTGATAAAATGCCATGAAGGAAGGAAGCATTTTCTTTATTCTCCTGGCTCCTGCTGTCCCCGTCTCTTTCTCTCTTTCCTTTTCTGGCTCTCTCTTTCACTCCTTATTCTCCACCTTTCTCACTTTTAAAGTCTCACTCTTTCACTCTCATTATTTAAGGCCGCAGTAGATTTAGTGCCCGATGAAGCAGAAAATTGTTTCCAATCAAGCTAACAAAGGGGGCGGGGCAAAGAGGCAGATGACCAAACTGAAAACTACCAGAGAGAGAGATGGAGAGAGGGAGACTGTGAGAGAGAAGGCAGAGGAGAGATACTGTAGATAGAACAGAGAAGCATGACTCAGGGGAGTGGGCATCTGCTCAAGGACATGGGACAGGACATTGGGGCTCTTTCATGTTCATCTTCTATGGAATATAAAAGCCCTGATGCTCTGTCTGTCTGTCTCTCACTCATCACTCTCACCCACTCTCTCTCTCCTTCCATCCCTCTCCTGCTCCCTCGCTCCCTCTCTCACTCTCCCTCCCTCCCTTTGCACCCACAGCAGAGATCTGTTTGAACGCGGGACCGTGTGAAGTTCTTTTAGCCCTACCTATCCAAAGCGAACCAGTCTGTAACCTCTTCAAAGTCCGAGCCAGAGTACCATCAACAACCTCCGCGCCACTCGAACAGGCAGCGAAGCGTCCAAACGTCCGCGGAGCTGTCAAGAGGAAAGTCATTTCACGCTGAATCACGATGTTACACAAGGCTCTCTCTCCGCAGCAGAACAGCATTAGAGATTCAACAGCATCCCGTGTCCCTGTCCAGCACCCCTCCTGAGGATTAATGCACTTTGGGAATGGATTTTGTGAGCTGCCTCCACCACTGCGTGGTGCTGCCAGTGCTGTTAAGGACCCTTCAGCTAGGAAAGAGGCCTACTCCTGGATGCCTGCTTGAAAAAAACAGAACTGGAATTTCCCTCTTTAACTCAAAATGATAAGGAGGCAAAGTCTCACGTGCCGGCACCTCTGACAGGACGCAAGTGCACCACCACCACCACCACCACTAATCTGTGTGTGTGTGTGTGTGTGTGTGTGTGGGGGGGGGGGGGGGGGGGGTGCATATAGTTCCTACTGCACAGGCTGGTTACAGTTTCATGCTCACTAAAGTTCCAACTCAATAAAGTGTGCCAATAATTGAGCCTCTCTTCATCATTGCATGGGAGTGAGAGGTGTGTGTGTGTGTGTGTGTGTGTGTGTGTGTGTGTGTGTGTGTGTGTGTGTGTGGAGGGGATGGCTTTGTTGTTAGCAACCCGAATCACAGGTGCAAGAACACCAGAAACAAGCTTTCCGTCATTACCGTGACATGACGGTAGGAGCCATGGCACTGCAGATACCTAGAAGTGGGTAATGCTCCACACACCTACAGTCACACAAGTGATCACTTTATTTTTCATTTCTATGTATTCAACCACAGGCTCACAGTTACGGCCTGATCTCCAATCCTCTCTGGCTCTGCACTTTTTTTAAATGACATTTTAAAGCATTTTTAAAGTCAAAATCTAAAACTCTTTAATGATAAATTGTGCAAATGGAACATTTATCTTTTAACAAACGTCATTTCTGTCGTATGTAGACAGAATACGAGTTATATGCAAAAGCCAATTTTCTAGATATTGATATAGATATAGAAAATAATTTCGCATATTATAAAATACTGTAAATGCATTCAGTTCTGCTACACGCCAGCATTGTGTAAAGGCTGAAAGTCTGCCTCAAATCTACCAGTTATAAAAAAAACGTCACTTTGAATCACATCAGTTTGAAATAATTAATAGGCCCATAGCTCCGAACGGCCTATTTCGGTGAAGAGAGACAGATAACAGGCTACATAACCTACAGCTGTGTCATTGTTTTCGCCGTGTGCGCCTATGCACGGCTCGTCGTATGGGACTTCGAGCCCCGTTAGAACCGACGATAACGGCTCAATTGTAAACTAGCGGGCCGGATAAATAGATGCGGACGGCTCACGTTTTTAGCGCGAGGCGCGGCGCCGTCGCCCCGTTATCAGACGCGCAGCGCTTCAGGCTCACGTGGGCAGAGTAGATCAGGGTGCGTGAGATCTCGCTTATCAATATACGATCACAGAAAACTGGGAAGTCACAAAACGGCAGACGCGATCCAGTTTACTTTTAACTTAAGAATAACCCCCTGTATTAACTCCCGCTGCACACGACAGGCTGTCGCCTCTTTATTTAGTTAAAATAAGATTATAATCCAATAAATACCGATGCTGTGTAACTTTAAGAATATCTGGTTGCACGCACACATCACTGGAGCTGCTGAAAGTGACGCCCTTACCTCAAGCGAACACCGGATGGGTCCGATCCAAAGGACGTTTCCTACCGCATCCACCACCGATTCTACAGTCCGCTGGAAAACGACCCCAGAAATGTTCGCGCCTACTTCTCAACAACTGCCCGAATTGTGCGCGATCCAAACACGAAACGCCAGAGTCATTGTATCAGCGCTCAAACGTTCCGGACCTGGTTCCGACCAGCTGCGACAGACTCGCCCTCTTCACGGCGTCTCAACCCGCTACCCTGGATCTCGGTCCCACCGTATTTAAAGAGCCCTGCGCGCCTCCAAGACCACGCCCCTCTCGTCCTTTAGGTGCGGTGTCATTAACCAATGGGAGCGTTGGGCTGCTTTGTGTCCTCCAATCAGATAAAGGAGGGGGCATCGTTCTATCTCATGGCGATGATGTAATGGTCCACTTTCTCGCCGTGCCCTCGGGTCCACCATTCCTGCGGCAGTAGTGACAAGAAACGATTCCGTCACCGATGGGTCACGCACTATGCAGGAACGCACGGATCAATAGAAACCCGAGACCTTGTTGGGGCATTTTTGATTACCGAAAAACTTATGATCTAACCGCTGATGGGAAACCCTACGTTAAAATGAAATGCTGTAGCCTATAGTCTGATGCGCCAGGGTAACACATTAGAAGAAAAGAGAAAGAACTGATGTTTCAACAAGCATGTTTCGATTGTACATGTTTCTAGCTAGCTTATGTAATTGGCGTTTAGGGATCAGACACGACTTCTTACAGACAGACGTCCTGCTTACAACAGATCAATGGAACGGCCTTCGCTTCGAGAGGCCCGCGTGGGCTGACCGTCTCAGCCCTTCTCACTAAAGGCTCAACAGTTGCTAGTTGCACTAAAGGCTCAACAGTTGCATTTTGGCAACACGGCCGAATAAAAGTTGAGAAAGGGTTTTAGATTCTGGTTTGTTCAGCAGAAAACAGACTGGGACACGTTGGTACATAACTGGCTTAAGATCTTTTTAAGATCTTTTAAGATCTAGATTACTGAGGTAACGGAGTCATTTTAAGGCTGGCAGAAGAGGTGACCCAGGGATCTGCAACCCTGATCTTGTTAACTGTCATTTTTGTCACTGTCACATTCTCATTGATGTTTTGTCACTGTCACATTCTCATTGTTGTTTTGTCACTGTCACATTCTCATTGTTATTTTGTCACTGTCACATTCTCATTGTTATTTTGTCACTGCCACTGTCACATTCTCATAGTTATTTTTGTCACTGTCACATTCTCATTGATGTTTTGTCACTGTCACATTGTCACTGTCACATTCTCATTGTTGTTTTGTCACTGTCACATTCTCATAGTTATTTTGTCACTGTCACATTGTCAGTGTCACATTCTCATTGTTGTTTTGTCACTGTCACATTCTCATTGTTGTTTTGTCACTGTCACCAACAGAGCCTGTGCCACCCCTAGTGCCACCCCACTGGAAATGGTAACTGTAACCATTGGCGACCGGTCGATCGCGACATAATATTTAATTTGTGTCCATTTTACACTCGCCACCCCTGCCACTCGACAACTAACTCGACAACTAACACTCGCCACTCCCGTTGACAACTTACACTCGCCACCGCCCCCCCCCCCCCCCCCCCCCCGTCGACAAACCCCGTGGACCCCTCGGATAAAGCTTTGGTCACCCCTTGGCCACCCCTTGAAAAAAAGTCTAGCTCACTGTCACATTGTCACTGTCACATTCTCATTATTGTTTTGTCACTGTCACATTGTCACTGTCACATTCTCATTGTTGTTTTGTCACTGTCACATTTTCAGTGTCACATTCTCATTGTTATTTTGTCACTGTCACATTGTCAGTGTCACATTCTCATTGTTGTTTTGTCACTGTCAGATTGTCAGTGTCATTCTGGCACTATCACTGTCATTTTGTTATTGTTGTTCTTTATAGATTCACATCCATGCCCCTGAACCATTTTGGCACAAAGAAAAAAAAAACTGTGTGTATTGCCATGTACGCTTACCTAAGATGAGGAAATTAACACCATCCTGTATTAATAAATTATTCTGGATGTTGTGGTGATTTGTGCTGGTTAAACGTTACATTTGTATGACAGCAATAAAATAAAGATCTACCATAATTTATTATTATACATTTTACAAAATATAAAGTAAAATTAATGGCTCAATTAACCAAGTATAAAACAACCTAAACAGATTAAACATAATCTCTCAAAATAAAAAGGATTAGAAAGGCCAATTTGTCCAACACACCACATTTCCTGTCTGGTAATGAAATGATGCAATGCTATGTCTCAGTTTTGGTTTTTGATTTGGTGACTTTTAGCATCAGGTGGAATCATTCCAAAGATCTCAGTGAAAGGGTTCTCTCTGTTGTTTCTCAGGCATGCGTCTCTACAGTGGCAGTTACCTGGAGGGCTGTACTGTGGCAGTGCACTGTTGTTTGCCTGTACCACTATTGAGAACAAAAACATGAAGCTGTCACAGAGTGAATCACCACATGTCTGAAGCCCAAAGCTTTTTTGCATAACAATAAAAGTCTGTTCTTCCTTCGCTGACCCAGGAAGCATGTTTATAAAGCACCCTGGCAAGAGAGCTCACTACAAGTGCGATCCCTGTTGATCCTGTGCGATCCAATACAAGTGTGATCCACTACAAGTGCGATCCCATCATTTTGTCCATGTGCCTTCCTGGAGATTAGATATGCCCACATCTGTAATAGGAGGACGGGGGTGCAGGAGGCCAGGGTGGTAGAGGCACGACCAGAATGTCTTTAATGTCACACAAACAAAGGCAGAGTGCACATCCATGTATCTACCAGTGTGTATATGCATCCAGTTCTTTATCTATTTATCTGGCTACATTCCCTGAGGCAGAACTAAAGGTGAATATGTAATATATTAAGACTGGAATAATGATGGATTAGAATAATTTTGAAAATTATGAAATACTGAATGCTTGATTTGCTGTGTTTACAGAGTAGGGAGTCTGAAATGATATCCACAAACTGTTCATTAATAAACGTAAAGGCATAAATTTGTTTGTGTGCATAGACTGGATTATATATATATATCATATGTGACCAGAGCAACTGGCATCAAAACAACACCATTGCCCATAGAACACGAAGCAGGGATGAGGTATGTTGGTCCGCCATTTTATTTCAATGTGTTACAACATAAAATAAACTCTGAATGTCTAATTAGTGTTCGGCTGTAGCTCACATTTTTGGACCAACCTCTTTTTTACATGGTTAACAATTAAATAAAACATGAAACTAATATACTGTACAATAAATCAGTTATATACAAAATAAATAATCTTGTATTTATATTTGAGTAAGATTCATAAGGTTAAACGTTACATTTGTATGACAGCAATAAAATAAAGATCTACCATAATTTATTATTATACATTTTACAAAATATAAAGTAAAATTAATGGCTCAATTAACCAAGTATAAAACAACCTAAACAGATTACACATAATCTCTCAAAATAAAAAGAATTAGAAAGGCCAATTTGTCCAACACACCACATTTCCTGTCTGGTAATATCTGCCATAAAATGTTGCAGTCAATCCATAATCTGCTTTTATGGAATTACAGGCACTTGAGCTTTTTTAATTGAATAAGGAAGTACAGAAATACTTCAGTTTTCCAACTGACCAGATGAAGATGTCTATTCCATAAAAAAACATTTAAATATATATTAAGTCTGGTCCCTCAAACACACATTAGGCTTTCTGTTAGAGTATACAAAACACAGTTTAAAATCAATGTTACTGTTAGGTTAGACAATTCTTGCTCTATGTCCAGGAAAGCGGCCCTATGAGACGGTGGTAATTACGCCTCATTATTACATCACAAAGGCAGTAAAACTCAATTAGGCACAGAATATGGAGCAGCAACACGCAAAACGCTGTCAGTGCCCCCCTTCCTACTGCGATCTGTGACTATCCTCCTCCCCCATGCTGCTCGATCATAAACAATCACATCCCTCCAAATCCGGGATTACAGTCAGATTAGGCAGACGGTTAATCATTCCTGCATGGGCCGCGTACAGGAGCTGACCCGGACATTCCAGTCTAGCAGATTCAGCTGCAGAGGGTCCTCCTGAAGAACAGCAGTGGCAGAGACGAGGTCGTATCCCGACCGCCATCCAGTGTTTCTGTGTTTTGCGGCTTCACTTCCCTAGTGAGAGGATAACGCTAATCTCAAACATTAGCGTTATCAGTTTACTCCTCCTTTCGGCGCACCACCGTGGTGTGATTTTTGGGCTCTCTGTTGTCCTGTTGTCGCGGCGATTATGTCGATATAATGGATCAGATGTATTGATTGCACATTACAAGAGAAGGGCTGAGTCAACACGTCTGCGCAAAAAGATGAGGTGTGCAGGCCCTTCACCAATGCCAGTACCTCACAGTTTAATTTGGGTTTTCAATGCAGCAACAACAACAAAAAAATTGCATATCATGATCAGGTCAGTATAACATTACATGACAATAGGGCCTAATCGTATGACATCAGCCTGAGTCAATAGATAAGTGCAGGGCAATGATGTTATCATACACTCTGATGTCATGCAGCAGGTTTAAATAAACAGGACTGTTTACAGGAGGCAGAGTCAGTGCAAAAGGAAGTCCTGAAGGCCACAACGATCTCTGTAACACTGGAGCTTCATTATGACATTAGGACGTACACTTAGAGACTAGCAAGCAAGACGTCCTCTTAGAGACAATAATCTATAGATGCGTTCATCTATAGATTATTGCGTTCATCATGTGTTCAGTACAGACGACACAAAAACTCCAGTTGCTGCTGGCAGTGGTGTATAGTTGGGCCCTTCTAACCAGAGAAGAGCAACAAAAAGGGGTTGAAAGAACAGTATAAAGATATTTCATGAATAAATAACATTTAAAAATTAAGTATTCATATAGGCTACTTTACATATTCTTGGTTATCATAGGATATATTTGAGAGTGGTACAAATCAAAGCTTCTCATTAGCATGGCTGTAGGGACGTGCCTACATGTCCCTTCAAGTGATATTTTGAGGGGTCTGTAATGTAAGTCTATAAAGAAGACTACAGCAAATCTGACCAGTGAAATTTATGATTTCCGCTGTGGGGCGGGACTACTACAGCAACCTGACTCTTCTCAGTGTGCTGAAGAAAGGGCTCCAGAATCATTAGTAAAACATGGCTGTGTGTACACGCTGCCTCAGTGAGACACTTCAGGCATCCTCATCCTTCAGCGACAATCTCACAGTCACTCGGCCAGGTTGGTCCATTTATACATCTTAGCTGGAAAAGGGAATATGTGCCTAACTATGTCTGCAGCATTCATACACTACTTGTTTAATTTTTTTATTTTGCACTTTGAGGACTCATACTCTACTCATACTCTAATCATACACTACTCATAGCAGCGCAACACAAACCTGCCACCCAAACGCTGTCCAAACAGCTGTGATCTTGTGGTCAAAACCTAACCAGGAATATACACAGTGGCTGGCAAACTGTGGATGGCAACAGAAGTGCTGTAGTCTGCAACTACGCATGTATTCAAGCGCACCTATACAATAGGAGAGAGAAGAAGGTGTTTCTAATAAAATGTAGAGTATGTGATACCATCGGTACATCTTTACTGATAATGAGTTCAGCTGGTGAAGGTTTATGCCCTCCCTTGCTGTAGTTAGACAGGAGCGATGGAGAGGAGAGGGAGGGAGGGAGAGGAAGAGGAGAGTGAGAGAGGGAGAGAAGGAGAGAGACAGAGGGAGCAGTCAGCAGCAGGCTCTCTCTCCGGTTATGAGACGGCATCACAGTCATAACTCCTAATGACTGTCACTGCGCCAGGGGCCGCGTGCACACGCCGGCTCGTTAGGGCATGACTTTGATAAAATAGGTCATTGGGATTCAGCGTACGCTAAAGGACAAAGAGAGGTAGCGACACCATGGTATGAATACACTCCACTGTATGCACCAGGCTGAGGAGGAGGAGAGAGAGAGACAGAGCAGGAAGGACGGAGGGAAGAAAAAGGAATGGAACAGAAGGAAGAAAGGAAGGAATAAAAGACAGATGAATAAAGAATAAAAGATAAGGGGGCGGGGTTACAGCAGGGTGAAGCTTCCTGTTGGCTACTGAAGGTTTATGCAGAGCCGCATGCAAGTGGTGCACTATTTTAAGAAATAGGTTCAATTATGAATATTTCAACACGAGATCCAACATGCTACAGAACAGGCGCTGCTCGTCTTCTCGCCTCCCTCCACCTTTGATCTGGGGAAAGGTCAAAGACGCCGTCTCCACGGAGCTGCGAGCGCTTCACCTGCTCTGGACGCAGAAGGAAAAGGAGACTGATGTTAATTAACTGCTTTGCAGACCTTTCCATGATCTGCCCAGAAGCCCAGAAGCCCAGAGTCCATGTGCAATGGGCTTGACCACAGCACTCACCAGCAGCACCTCAGCAGCGATGCACTTGTTAAAATGCTGATGGACCCTCTCATGCTCAGCGCATTTCATGTTAAAATCTAGAACTGGCCTGCTGGAAGCGATACATGCACCACTGTCATACATAGAAGAATAAACAGGTAAATCTCACAGGCTAATGGAGACCTAATGATCCAGACGTAGGATCAGCTCCAGCAGGTTAAAGGTCATTACACCTGGACATGTGCTGTCAGCGCCATCCATTCAGTCACATTCCAGGTCAGTGACCTGCTGGACACGTACATGTCCAGTGCACCACTTGCATTATCTACAACACAGGCTATAACCCAGGCTACAACACAGGCTATAACCCAGACTACAACACAGGCTATAACTCAGGCTACAACACAGGCTATAACCCAGACTACAACACAGGCTATAACCCAGACTACAACACAGGCTATAACCCAGACTACAACACAGGCTATAACTCAGGCTACAGACTGTGGTACCAGACTGTGGACTGGCATCACAGGAACAACTCCAGTGCAGATCTTGCTCTCTCTTAGTAAATATGGAGCCTGTGTTGGAGTGGGTGTGGCACGATGCTTTTTAAAGTTACAGTATGTATATTTTGTGGATAGAACAAGAGAAGAATAGGAGTCTGCCTAATTATTATTATTAGATATATATACATATGCATGACATACACATTTGGACACTACATTTGTCTATGAAAATATCCTAGACAGGGCATGGTTCACTATTAAGTTTTAAATGCAGTTTTAAATAAAGTAATTTTGAACCATAGTTATATTCCATAAATGTTTAAGCTTCACCTACTGTGAAACCTGCACTTCTACCTTACACATCTGACAACCACTCCCACACCATGTTCACATGGTATACTGTGTTCTTAATGTTAATGTAAGAGAGGGCTGGGCTTCTGCATCTTTTTACTGCATAAACATCTCTCACTCTCTCTCTCCGTCTCTCAACTGCAACAATCCCTGCAAACAAGACAGACACTCTCATCATTCTGCTTCAAATACACATGTGCTCACACACACACACACACACACACACACACACACACACACACACACACACACACACACGCGCGCGCACACACACACACGCGCACACACACACACAGTTCAGCTCCCAGACAAGTGAAATCAAAGTTTGCTGAAATGTTCTGGGGTTTTGTTAATCAGAGCATTCTGGATCTCTTGTGTCTGCGCCTCCCTTTCTGGTTTAATTAATCCTCCCCCTGCAGAGCACCGGCCCCCAAGAGGAACAACGAAACATGGGAACTCCTTTAGGAATGTGAATCTTCAGTCTTTTTCCGAATGCATGCATCTTATCTAATTCCATTTATAGGACAGCCACGGAGGCTGGAGGTGTCTGGGAACTGGGGAAGCTGGATGCTCACTGCCATTTTGAAGTTATTTTAGATGTTTTACGTCTTTATTAGAAGACTGCGTGATGACACATGCATAGCTGACATGGCACTGGTGGGAGATTGTCTGCACTCTGCAGTTTTCAGTTTGTACAGTACAGGGGACTTTAAAGGAATGACTCACACAAAAAGAGCATTTAGCTTCATAACTATAAATGAAAGCTAACATAGTTAGCATGAAAACATTATTTTACATCTCATCATTACAAGACATACACAAATCATCAGATTTGAGACATGGACTCTCGTGGACTTTTGAATGTGTCCTGTGGTATGTGTTACCTGTCGAACCTTTTGGTCGAACCTGAGAGCTGTGAGACAGGACCTCTTGCTGCTCGATCAAGCTGAGATCTGGGGGGGATTCTGGAGGTCACCATCTTGAACATCTTACCTGGTCATGATCTTCTAGAGCAATTTCTTTGCAGCGTGGCACAGAAATCATCCTCCTGAAAGAGGCCACGGCCATTAAGGAATACCGTTGCCATGGCAGGCTACTTAATAGCTGGTGCTAAGCATCATAGTAACATCTACACTAACGCTATAACCCATAGTTAGTAGAACATTACTCAGACCTTCACCCAGACTCTACTGGCTTGCCCTCTTCCCAGTGTACCCTGTTGCACCTCTACCCCAGGTAAGCACCACTTTCTCCCATTGATCCACAGTCCAGTTTTGATGTTGTCACGTTCATCGTAAGCACTTCTGCAGGGGTCCGCATGGGTGTTGAGGGAACACCTACGGACTCCCGTGCGCAGCAACCTCCACTCCACTGTGACACTGTGACATTTTCAGCCACTTGTGCTACAGTAGCTCTTGGTGGGATCGGAGCAGATGGGCTAGCCCTCACTCCCCATACGGATCAGTGAGCCTTGGACACCCAGGACCCTGTAACTGGTTCACCGGTTTTCCAGGTTAGATACTAACCGCTGCCAGCATGCCATAACGAGAGATGGTATAATCCAGTCATCACAACCCCTCCCTCGTGCCCTCGTGCTTCACCAAGGAGGTGCTGTCCAGAGAATCCCCAGCGCTGACGTGTGCTGTTGTAACATCACAGGCACTACTGTTCACTTCACCCATCAGGTGCTTTTAACGTATCGACCATTTTCTTTTTAATAACTTTAACATTGCTCTGGGTCACTCCTGTACATGTGACTCTGGTTTAACCAAATTTGGCATGAGCATAATGTAGAGACATTAGCAATCAGATAATGCAATACCGTTCTGAAATAACACAAAAATGTGTCATTTATTATTCTTCTTACGTCAGTTTGGTCATGTGCAGTTATCATGTTCCCTCACGGGAGACACGGGAGGGTTTTATCAAAATTCGGTATGATGGCCTTGAATTACAGACAGTTAATGTTGCTTTGACGAAAAATGAAGAGGATCATCATAAATAAATACTGCACTGCTTTTGAATGTGGAGTACAGCACCAAACTTACGGCATTTAAACACACCTGGCAACCTAATTAGCAAGGTACAGTGATGTAAGCAGGGCAGAGCAAACAAGATCTCACACAAACAGGACAATAAAAATACTAATATAAAGAACAAAATAGCATTTATTCACTTTTTTATATTAGCTCCATATTTCTTTAGAAAACAAGATTAATATCTATAACATACACACAAACAAAGAAGAATGTGCAGATTACAAAATAATTTGTCTCTTTTCCCAGTAGGTATAATATAGTATTTGGACAGTTCCAAAAAATAAAAGCCCCTCCGTCCCTTTTTGTAAATAAACTCCCAGAGAACAGGTGTCGTCTGGGAAAGGGAGACCAGGCCACAACCATCTGAAATCCAAGGTCCATATTCAGGTTCTACAGAACAGCAGACACCATTTTTTATTTTACTTTTTCTCTCTTTTTTTACACAAATATACATGTAGCACAAGACTTCCAGCACATTACTGAATACTGAACCATACAATAGTAGATTCCATGTAACATTTCAAAATGAACAGAAATAATAAAATAAAATAAAAAATCAAGAGAAACAGCTGACGACAGCAGTTTAAAAGTCTTAATAACTTTTAAAAAGACATTAAAACGAGTCAAAACAAAAACACACCAAACAAAATAAAACAAAACATAACAAAACTGGTCTTAACAGTTTAGAGCCAACTATGTTTTGACTTGGAAAGCTCAGGTTTGATTTTGGGTTTGGATTTTTAAATTCTCTGATGACTTGCCAAACCTAAAACGGGTATCTTCTCATCCAGGAACGTCAGTAAAAAAAAAAAAAACATCTTTTATCAGTATCTTGGATTCTCACAGCTAATGGCAAAAAAACTAAAAGTATGGTGAATGGTTGCTGGTATATAAAGTGTAAGTAAGCCACTGTCCACACCCATAACTGTCCCAGGCCTGCAGGACCGCCCCATTCTCTCTCCACTTTCATTGTATTTAAAAATGGCTTTTTGTGTGTGTGTGCGTGTTAGTTAAATACGTGCCCCAACTTGCATAAAGGTTGCAATAACTACAACATTAACCACATGCTGGTAACAATTTACAATTGTTTTTCTTTGCACAAGGAAAACGTGCACAAGTACAATTTTTGCACAATTTTGGTTCAGGTAAAATTCAGAAAAAGGGAAAGGAAACTTACAAAAACAACTGCTTTTGTTTAAACATTGGTTTTTTAAAGATATACAATAGATACCACTGACTGAAATTAGGATACAAAATTCTGTGTTCCTCTTAGGAAAAAACTGATTTGATCATGTAAATTGTACACTCATAATAATAAAGTGCTGATTCAAAAGATGGTTTTATCATATTAGCATGTGATAAACACCTTTCCAAATTTTGGGCATCTAAAATTAAGGCCTGTTTCCTTTTTAACGTGGTAGTCAAAGTGTAACAATGAGTACCTAAACAGTCTTCATAAGTTCAGAGAGGTACAGCATTGATTATATTCGCAATGTCTCCAGTCCTGATCATGGAGAGTGTAGCTCTCCACAAACACGCCTGGTTTACAGCAGTGATTCTTATGCCCATCCTCAGTTCCCACAGGCCAGTCCACAGTTTTGCTCTCACCCAGGTGTGCCTGTACCAAGTCTTTAGCAACACTCCATTCTCAGTGCAGGCACATTGGGAGGTGGGTAGAGCAAAAATGTGGACTGTGAGGTGGGTCTCCTGGACTGGATTGAGAAACACTGGTTTAGAGGGAGCAGCGGTTTTGTCAGCTTCACATAGTTGAGGTTATAGTCAGTAAATAACAGCTGTATCAGCTCCTCACAATGAAACCTCACTTTCAGACGGCTTTGCGCTGCCCCTGTATATCTCTTTTACATTTGTATAGCTATCGGGGCAAAAACGAACTACAAAAACCTTGAGGTTTTAGAATAACTAGACTTCAGCCATGAAAACCCAGATGTCTCTCTCATTTTCTAGAAAAAGGTAAATTCAGCAGACGTTCGCGTTGCTTTCTTGTTTACTGGTACATGGATGGGTCGCAATGGGCAGCAAAAACATGCGTAGAAATGTCCCAAAATCTGATCGACATCCCATGTGTTGTACAGTCTAGAGGCCTCTCCCAATCACAAAATTGGGTAAATATCAATAATATTTAACTACATAGAGATATACTATGGTAAAAAGTATAATACAAAGGTATGGCTTTCTTTCTTCCTATCTTTAATCCCTCGGTTCTTCAGATCGAGCAGAACAAGCATGGAGGGGAACCACTAATCTAGGGGCACTGAGTCCGTGCGGTGCTGATGAAGTACACGTCTGCTGATGGTGAGACAGGTGTCCTGTGTGCCAGAACTGCGGTCACATCTCAGAGCCGAGCTGAAGGAGAACATCGCAGGAGAATATCACAGGCAGACATGAGCAGGTCCCAAGCAAAGTTCTAAACTAGGTGAGCTACCAAGTGGTGGCGTGACTCCTCTCTCGAGGGTCCCCGTGTTTCGTCTGTACATCATAGTGTCAAAGACATTATTCACCATTAAAATGACAAAAACAGGGATCACAGTGACTAATCTAATATTGCAGGTCTCTTTATTACGAGCCTGAATGACCTACTCTACACAAACCATAATACCTCATCATCAAAGCTATACAAAGTTCTATGAAATGGCTTGAAATTCATCTCTCGACATCATAAGCAAGAGCCCATTCTGGTAGAGGGGCAGGAGTTCTGCTTTCCTGGCCCGACTGCCCAAACAGAGCGGCGGAGAAATCACTCGGTAGGATTAAGACAAAAATGTTTTTTTTTAGGCCAATTTCTTCAGCATAAGACAAGCAAGTGTGACACGTTCCATGGCGTGAGGATGGAGGTCATGGAGGCCTCCCCACTGATCCAAGCAAAGCCTCAGTATTTACAGAGATGTCCCATGGACTGGTGCGGGTGTAACAGGGATGACCGGGTGCCAATTATCTGCCCATCCAGGAAAACATTCCTATGACATCATTAGTAACTTTGACTATTGAGGAAATTCTCACGTTCCTGAAACCCACGGGTCGACTTGGCCGAGAGCGTAAAAGCGCACAGAAAAACAGGCAACGCCGAACAGCAGACACCTGCACTGTGAGTGTGCATTACAGGCATGACACCAGCACACACTAGTGCAGGATATGTTGGATTTTAAAGGCCGACATTTCCACCAGAGGAGCAAAAACCACACGTGAGAAGTGACACGATGCCTTGAGCTGGATCGTGATTCTGCCGTGGTGTCAGTAAACACAAGAACGAAGATCCACAGAGCCACCCTTCCCCCCAGGATCAGTGAGGAAAAGCAGCACACGTCATTAGTCCAGGAGGTGAAGTCCAGGAGTGAGATGGGCTGGTGTGGGACTGTAGTGTAGTTTGCACACGGGAACTGTGCAGAGATGCACCATGCGCAGGTCAACATACATGCTAACTACTACAGAGAAAGAAGGCCTTCGTGTATTACAAATCAGTAGTTTCATAATGTGTTGTGTATGTCGGTATAACATTGTTTATACAGAACCAAACCAGAATGATGTCACACAGTGGGTGTGGCAGGATGGGGATTCTGTACCAATGGATTGTCTGTCAGAGACGAAAAGCAAACTGAACAACAGCATTACGACTTGGACTTGTACTGCCCACCCTGGGTGGGTGAGTCCAGATCCAGCCGGACCGCACCAGTTAGGTGGAGCAGTGATAGAAACACAGCCCCTAGCATTCCCAACAGCAGGCTGGGTTTCCAGCGTGATGCCACACCCAAATAAAGACAGAACAGTGAACATAGCATTGCGTATTGATTTTGCTTATCAGTATAAAAAAATGCTTGCTTGTAAGTCTTCACACCAGAATAAGAAAAGTACTATTAACAGTTTTGAGGTGAGAATCGTGTTTAGATTTTAAAATACCTAACTTTCAAATGAATTGAATTAGGCACACATCAGGGAGTAGAAGTGTAGGAACTTACCAAAATTAGTTAATGCAAAATACCAACCACAGAGCATTAACCATTTCACATTTTCATGTTACAACCTATTCAGCTATAAATTAGACCATCGTCAGCTATATATGATCCCAAATACACAAATATACTTAGAAATACCAAAAGCAACGGCTTTTTTACACTGAATCCACGGATAAGCATCAAGAGATCAAACTCTGGCAGCTTAATGAGTCCAGTAGCCCTTTATGTGGCAAATGGAGAGAAACAGAAACAGAGAGAGAGAGAGAGAGAGAAAGAGAGAGAGATACATACAAAGTACATACAAAGATGCTTAACTGGATTCTTCACAAATCGCTGGTCTTTGGTCTCCTCTGGTGTTTTCTTACCAAAATAAAAACAATAAACAACAAACATTACAGAAACATACAAACTTCCTCCACTGACGTGGTCTCATTCAGGAGGGCGCTGTCCAAAGAGAAGAGAAGAAGAAAGCCTCTTTCCAAACCAGAACAGGAGCAGAAGTGTCTGTCTAAGGTAAAGGGTGTGTGGGACAGGAATGATGGTGGAGCAAGAACTGCCAACACCAAGACTTTCTGCGTTTTGGCAAAGAGCCTGACCATTAATCCATCATCCATCTCCTCCTGTAATTCCTTTAGAATTACAGTCACTTTAGTAGAGTAGATTCCATGTCGTTATCCATTAATATCCAAAATATCTGGCTTGATTTTTTTAAATCTGGTTTTTGGTTGTCGTTTAAAAAAAAAAAAAAAACAACAACAACAACATACACACGTTGCTTTGCACATTCATAGGTGCCAAAGCATGAAGCCAGTCGTTGCTGCCACCTATCTGTCGTCTGCCATATTTCATCGTTATGTCTTTAATAACAAAATAAGAGCTGAAGACCAAAAGAGCCACATGTTGTCTGGTTCTTGGTGCTAATAAACCCTGCCATCAAAGGACAGGTGATGAGAGGAGGGATATGTCAAAGTTCAATACCAAAAACCCTCAGAGGACTCCTTAAAAATGAAAAGAGACCGACATATCTATGTTCTTGAGACACAAAAAATAAATACGTTTTTTTTTTGTTTAAAAAGAAAGAAAAGGAAATCTTGAGAGTATTTCATCTATGCAATGGCACCCTTGAGTTGTGGGCCCAAGCCTGTAGCAGTCTGCTCTTTTAGCCAATCAGAAGACCAAACTGAGCGGTTGCTCCTCCTCCTACCATCACTGAGACAGACGCTCCAAGTGAACACCAACCAGAGCTCGTTATACCGCATGCTGCCGGTTCAATACCTGTCATCTCATTGGCTGGGCTGCAAGTCAGTGATCACACAGACAAGTGAGAGATCCAATCAAAGGCTACGGTTTTTGTGGTCCGGGTGACAAAACGACAGGAGTGGACAGACCGTCCACACTCAAGGCTGGGATGTGGATCTGATTGCTTCCATTGGAAGGGAACTATTAAAACGACAAGAACAAATGAACAAATGTCAGGAGTTCCAAAAGTTCAATTTACAGATTTTAAATCTTCATCGTTTATATTCCTCCTCTCCATCATATCCACATTTAATAATTTACACATCATATTTAAATTGTATACATACATAGAATATCACAAATTTCACTATGCAAATTCACAAACAAAAACACATACATTTACATATATATAAAGATCAATTAAACCGTATAAGATACTATGCTAACACGATACTGCTAATAAGATAATGTGCTAAGATTTGCACAAAAAAGACAATTGACTATTACTAAAAAAATTAACAAATTAAAAGCTTGAATATTGGTATTTTAACATCTATACCCCCATACTCAAATAGCTATCTATTTCTGGCCCGAGAGCTGTTTTGAAAAGTGTTTTTTTTTTAGGAATATTTTTTTTCAATCGCGCTATACGCTCTTATTTTGAAATCGCGCACCGCGATCTCAAGACGATGCCGGGGATTGCCTTTATGGCAACAACAAACAGGTAGCAGACGCACAAATGCGTTCGCCTCCCCCCCGTAACTGGTCCCTTCAGTGATTAAAAAAATTAAATGTGGCCCGTCGTCATTTCTATTTGAGTACCCCTGAACTATACTAACCCGTAAATTTGAGTGTGGATTTGATTCACTCCATGTCTCAGAACCATGTGTATCCAGCAGAGGGGGCAATATCCTTCTGTATTGGTACTACCCAGTACATCTTAATCATGTGACCCACATAATAAAAGCACAATCTTATTAAAAAGCTTATATGGAAGCTTATACTTCAGCTCGTTCTTAAAGTCATAGACATGACAGTCTAACGAAGCTATCAAACCTCTACCTCCACAATCACAGGGAACCTGCGCATTCACATTGCCTTCAAAGAACAGCCGTCTCCCCCACAGCTCACTGAATCAGGGATCCGAGAGCAAATGTGGCGCTATCTAATGATTTGCAGGGTTAGAGGCTCACTGCTGATTGGTGGGGGGGTGGTTGTGTCACGTGGATCTTCTCCACGGTGACGGAGTGGTACGCTGAGAGGCAGCAGATGGTTGGACGCGGCCTTGCTGTGAAGCTGGAAACGGTGTGAGTGGGACGGAAGTCTCACCTGGAAGGAGAGCTTGGCCGGGCTGCGCGGGGCGATGGGGCTCAGCGTGCTCCAGAAGTGGATGGTGGAGGGGAGGGGGCTCGGAGTCAGCAGTACCGGAGTCTGAGAGAGAGAGAGAGAGAGAGAGAGAGAGAGAGAGAGAGAGAGAGAGAGAGAGAGAGAGAGAGAGAGAGAGAGAGAGAGAGAGAGAGAGGGAGGGAGGGAGGGAGGGAGAGGGAGGGAGGGAGAGAGGGAGAGAGAGGGAGGGAGGGAGAGAGAGAGCGGGAGAGAGGGAGGGAGAGAAAGGGAGAGGGAGAGAGGGAGTGAGAGAGAGGGAGAGAGAGAGAGGGAGGGAGAGAGAGAGAGAGAAAGAGAGAGAGGATTGTTAAGAGAGTCAAAAGAGAATGAAAGGGAATATGAGAAAATGGAGAGCAAAAGAATAGAACATGTGAATAGAGAATGACAACAAAGCATGAGAGAAAAAGGAGAGAGAGAGAGAGAGAGAGGAAGAGAGAGTGAAAAACAAGAAAATGAGGGCAAAACCTTTTACCATCGTCCTCATATTTCTTGCCTGTGTTCTGTGATACCTGATAATAAAAATGCACTGTAACCTCTTTGGTGTGGAGTCAGAGGACTAAACAGAACTGATACACCAATGGAAAATGAAAAGGTGATCAGGAAACAAACCAAAACAAAACACTTCACAACATAACACTGCTGTCTACTCTCATGAACACACTCAAACCACTGTCATCTGCGGTCATCCAAGTATGGATATGGAGTGAGCCTTTTTAATATCAACCTACTTGGGGTCATATACAGCCAAATATAAACTCAGACTGACACCCTCACCAAACAAGATTTGTGAAGGAGAACGTCCATAGATGGGTTAATCTGGGTTCAGAAAACGGAGTTTTACTTCACCTAATTTAAAGCCCACTCAATGTGTTTTTACATGTGTCACTCCCCCGAAAGAAAGCTCTTCATGCGAGAAAAGGAGCAGAATTTCGTGAATAATCGTGTGTCATGTCAGCACCGCCCCCGCTGCTCACTTCCTGGGACTACCTCGTGGGCGGCTACCGGGACTGGGAATTCGTATGTCAGAGAACTAGAAAAGACCTCGCTGCAGACACACACTGCTAAAAATACGCCCCTCAGCTACCCCAGAGCTCTTCAGCTCACAGCGCAGAATAGCGGACAACCCTCGCAAAAAAAGAGAAGAATGCTGGCGTGAAGCAGCACAAACCGCCAGAGAGCCACGTTTCAAATGCTGGTCGTCAACAGCGTGTCACAAACTGAACGGCGAAGGCAATTTTCTACCTACGTAAACCTCGTTTCAAATCTGCCTCAACATTTTAGCTTGGTATTTTTAGATAGACTTTAAGATCTTTTTTTAACGTAGAAACTACCCCCCCCCCCCAACCCCTTTTCTATCACAGGGAAATGTAATGTCAATCTAGGCATGTACAACAGCTTAATGGGGCAAACCGTATGTGAGGGTGAGCACATCATAGCTTCGTGAGGGTACTGCTATGCTTGAGGACAGTGACATGTGAGAGTCCCTGATTGATCTTGCTCGAAAATTCCTGACCTATACTTTGATCTTCATCCAGGAACCCCCCACCAACCCATGCAGGTCAGAGCAGGTTCGGTTCACAGCTGTGTTCACGTGGGCGGTGCTTGCTACCATCATAGATCAGGTGAGAAATACGGCCTCTCTCTAAACACAAATCCAATTTTGTCACTTGTGTTCTGCTACTCACATCCTCTGTACATACAAGCTGAACTACCCCTTCAACTCACAGGTGAGTTCACCCTGTATCCAAACATCCACGCCTGTGGGCACGTTTTGTCGGGCAGAAAGGTTACACTCACCAGGGCGTGTGAGGTGATGACAGTGGGGGTGAGAGCGTTGGTGCTGGACGCCGGTGCCAGAAGGCTGTTGACCGCTGCGTTGACCTTATCCAGCGACAGGCCGGGGGGCAGCTGGGTGGGGGAGGAGGGCAGGTGTGTGGGGGAGGAGGGCAACTCCAGCACCCGGGGCTTCTTGGATTTGGGTGGCAGGGACTCCTGTGTTGAGGCTGGCTGAGACGTGGCAGGGGCAGTCGGCTGTTCTGCTGGGTCATAAAGAGAGAGGTATACCTCTACATCAACAATCTGTTTTTTTCTCTTACAAAAGCTTCGTAAATGCTTCAGAGACACTTTTCTGGGCCTACGTTTCTCGAGAGAACCAGAGCACAAAAAGCGCCATACGGCACCTGGTTGGACGGCTCTACGTTCACGTCATCCAGTGAAATGTACGTCTTTCAGAATACAAAACATCACATTGGTATTGCACTCAAAGTACCACAATCCACTTGGGCATGACTGCTTAAAGAGTATTTACAATGGTCTTCCCCATTCACACTTGCAGTAGCAGAGCGTGTTTGTCCCTCTAAAGCCACCCGCCAGCTCTCCAACGTAAACGTGAGTGCACCTGGGCTGGAGTGTCAGGGTTAAAGTGCGGAGAAACGGGCCGACTTTTCACAAGCCCCGAATAGAGCGCTGAAGTGACACGAGTACAGAGCATTGGACACAATGCCCATTGGACACAATGGCAGCCTTTTCAAGACCTTTCAGCTCTTTCTACTGCAGTAAAGACCTGCAGTAGAGCTGCTTTATACGTTTCAGGTTACAGTGGTGAACAATCATTTACAGCAGATGCACTTGTCCAGAGCGACACAGCGCACATAGGCCAATGGCAGGAATACAGTCAGCCTGAAGCCCTGGCTTGTGAGGACAAGATGACAGTAAACTACTAATTGTTCTGTTTTATAAATATTTAAGTTATGTGCATATTTAAGTGACCGTGAAGAGTCTCAGTCTTCTCGTTTTACTCTACAGCTTCTGTGTGGCTTAGACACATAGTAATAGTGCTTATTGTATGAGTGAGAGAACCTCATAACGACCATATCACTGAAAAGACAAAAGCAGCTAGAACTCTGGTTGTGAGGAGAAGTGTGCCGGCTGGCCCGAGTGATGTGTGAGGAACCGTTTGCAACGTACCACGTGTCTCGGGGTCATCTTTCAGCTGTCCCTTGACCATGGGCTGGACCTCTGGCTCCGTGCAGGGTGCAGGGGGGGAGTTCACAGAGTCCGGAGCATCTGGAGTGTCCAGAGTGTCCGGAACAGCTGAAACTTCTGCGTCCACCGGAGCAGACGAAGGTTGTATCTAGAGGAGAGGCCAAGGGGAACAATAAATAGGTTGCTGACACCTCACTGAATGGCTTCATCTGAAAGGGTCCTGTGTGTCACACTAACAAGAAGAGATATGGGACCGTGAGCAAATAAAACCACTGACATTTCTGTTTTTGCTTCTCTCTGTGACGCAGATAATTAAAAAACGTGGGGATCTTTCCAGATCAGAGCAGTTACGCTGAATGGTTTTGCGCATTTGAATCCAGATTTAGTTCTATGGAAGGGAGGTTGATTCTCAGTCCTCCCTCAGACACGCTGCTCCGAGGATTCACCGTTCTCCATCTGTTCACTCACGCGTCAATGGACGTCTGTGTTTCTGTAGCGATGCTGAAGCATCCTGTCCTACTCACCTCCGCTTCGCTTTTCACTTCAAGGTCCACGATATCCAGAAGCCCCTCCCCCGAGGGCAGGCCGGCCTCTTTGCCGCCCCCTACAGACGGGGGCTTTAGGACCACGAACACGGAGTGGCCCTGTGCTGGGCTGACCACGCAGTCCCCGGCGCCCACCGGCGTGAGCGGGATGAGCGGGGTGAGTGAGCCGGGGTCAGAGACGCTGGTCAGGTAGATCTGTGGAGGTTCAGCCAACCCATGGTTCTTCTGCATCTGAGCGCCCTGCGAAAGCATACGGGCCACGTCAAACCAACATCCACACGCACTCGTCCAAAACTTCACCCATCAGCGTAACTTCATCCATGGGTCCCTCAGGATGCAGCAGAAAAACCATAGTTCATACCAGACCAGAAAACAAAGAGCAGAACTCTAGATCAGAACCCAGCAGGTCCAGAGTCAGCACAGCGTGGTAGCAACACAGAAGTGACATCACTTCTTTGCAGCTCCAACACTGCGCTGGGCTGCCAAACAAGCTGTTGACAATCACAACGAAAGTAAACGAGGCCTAATGGGGCCTGTTTTAATACAACAGTATGATTCTTTGCAGCTAATATATTTTCTCACGGTTCATTAAGCAGTGGACCCACCCTGCTCCTATTTCCTCTCACTTCGGACATATGGATAACTCGCCAAGCGGACATTGTTAAATGAAGAACAGTGATCGGTAAACGTGACTCCTGGACATAGCCAAGTCACAGAACGATAGGTGGAAAACTTGACGCACAAATGTAGAAAACGTGAGCTCAAAGTGAGGTTTGCGGTTCAGATCCTCACCGTGGGAGTGGTGGCTGATCCGGAGGGCATCTGGGGGCTGAGAGAGGGCGTGGCACAGGGTGAGGGCTGCGTCACGATCACCTGCAGGCTACTGCCGTCCACTGTGGGCGGAGTCTGCATGGCCCCCTGCTGCACTTCCGTCTGACTCTGCCGCATCTAAAAGGACAAGCGCACGCGCACACAAGCACACGCGCGCACACGTTTTTGCACGCATTAGCATGGATGGAAACTCCGCTAAGGAGGCACCTATCCACTGGAAGTGTGGGGAAACTCCTCCGAGTCGAGCACCATCTCGTACCTCGAGCGAGGGTCGGTCGAGGCCGGCCGGCCTGGGCGCGCCGTCCGGGGACGGCTCCATTTTGATGGGCTTGGCCGAGTTCTTACAGGGCGTCTGCAAGGACTGGATGGTGAAGGTGGAGTAGAGGCCGGATTTCATGTAGTCGTTGCGGGAGCTGCGCTGCACGGAGCTGGGAGGGGATCGCTGGGTCTGCAGGCTTTTCGACAGGCAAGACGCCCCCACGCCTCCTGCCGGTTTGGGCTGGATGGACACGTCCGCCTTCTCCCCACTGCCAGGCCTCTGCGCCTCCTCAGGCCCTCGCAAGCCATCGGCCGAGTTGGGGTCAGGAAAGGTCACGAACTTGTAGACGAACTTCTGACCACTCACTTTCTTTATAATGTTCTGTTTTAAAAGCATGGGTACAACAGACGAAATCAAACCACTCGAGTGGACTGTCTTACCAAGAGATGATTATGAAAATATTCCTCTCAGAATCACCTTCCTGCCAAGGTCCTGCACACTGAGGGTCTCCTTTCTTAGCTACAGGACGAGTGACATAATTACACTAGATATTCCATCACCCTATAGCCACGTCTAATGTTGAGATCTCTCTTGTCCTCTCTCCCTCACACACAAAAACAATGACCTAAGCCTAGATTAAACAAGGAACTCCAGAGGAGAATCCCGACACCACCACAAAAACATGATGTCAGAGTGATGTCACGCTCACCTTGTCATAATAGTAGCGCAGCGCGCGGCTCAGCTTGTCATAGTTCATGTTGGTCTTGTTCTTGCGGAGGCCCCACAGGCGTGCCACCTCTTCAGCATCCAGGAGCTTGAACTCACCATCACCCGACGTCCAGGAGATCAGGTGTCTGTGACTCTGGTCGTCCAGCAGGTGTAGCAGGAACTGCCAGAGGGTGATGGATGGGTCCATGGCTGCATGACCACAGAGAGGGTCACCACCCGTGCAAATGCAAGACCGCAAGGAAAGCTCACCTGAACCAATTTAAAATCTAAGGAGAGCTCACCTGAACCGATTTAAAATCTAAGGAGAGCTCACCTGAACCAATTTAAAATGACAATGAGGCATATAAATAAAATTTTATCTTGTTGGTTCTTTTCATTGGAACAAGTCTGTCCAGTTGTATTGAAGACTAAAGGGGAGTAGAATCAAATTGAACAGAACCTCACAGAACTTTGCAGTCATGGCAAAGCAGGCTAAGCAAAAATGCCATCAATAAAACAGGAATGGTCTGAAAGATACTTCCTGCAAATATTACAGCTCATACTACAGATTACATTTTTTTGGTCGTATGGAACAGTAAACAAATATTCACCCACTGTACCTGAGCATTTACATGAACTTTTTTACAAACTCTGCACAAAGATATAAAGTGAATCTGCCAGAAGCAGGAATCAAACATGTTATATCCTAGTTTACCAGCTCCTGTACAGACAGACACTGACCCTAAGGACGGGTACAGCACCACTGACCCTAAGGACGGGTACAGCACCACTGACCCTAAGGACAGGACAAGGTACAGCACCTCCTCCCTTCTGAGACACAGGAGGGATGAAGCCACATTTAACAGCCTGGGTACCAGTTTCGCTCCCACTACGCTGTGATTATGCCTGTGTTATACAAACAGGACTAAGCTATAATAATGATATAAAGATTGAAAACTGGGACCAAATGGTCATTTGTAAGTGTCTGTAGCAAAGACCTCACACTTGAATGACTATACATACACTTTTAGGAAAAAAGCTCCATTTAATAAAGTTTTAATAATCAGACACAAGTGATAAGTGAGAATACTAAATGCTGAAAATACTAAATAATACCAAACAGCAATCTTATTTCACACTCGCACCATTTTACATTGTCATATTTTACTGCGTAAGACATTTAAACAATGAAAGTAACTGTCTAAAAAGTATGTTAGCCTCTGTGGTAATGGCCCTTTGAAACGTGTAATTGGAGTCAGGTGTGGCAATCAATTCATGCGTGGGTCAGAGGACCTCAGAAGGAAGGCTCATAAGAACGGGGAAGATTTCTGAAGACCCTGGCCTCCATCACATCTCCAGACAGACGGACAGGTTTCAGTGGGAAGGCTTCTAGCAGGAATTCTGGTCTCTACAGGAGTGGGCGTCCCACAAGGTTCTCAGCAAGGCCGTGCTGCACAAGCCATAACAACCAGTACAGAATGGCATGGTAACGGCTAAATATCTGCAAGCTGCTCATTCATTGGATAGTGTCTGTGTTAATGTAGGTCTCACGTGGGCAAAAAAAACCCGAAACACGTGTGCTGTTCATGGGAGAAAGAACTGACTACCCATCTGTAGTTCTGGAGGTTAGTTACTGGAAAAGCTGAACCGTTTGGTCAGCTTACACACGTTTTATATTTGGAGAAAACATACACGGCACACCAAAACCTCACACCAGCTCTGAATAACGACGGCCGGAGTATAACGGCCTGGGGTCGTTTTCGTCTCTGTAAGTCTGCACAGTGTCCAAGCACCAATGAATGCAGGAAAAGAATCAGGACATGGTGTGTGAGCTAAACTCATTTGAGGGTTACGCAGCATGAGAACAACTGAAAGGTGAGAATGGACTCTGTGGTCAAACTGAATGACCAAAAGAACTCAGAACAGACACAGCATGTACGCGTTACATCCCAGTACATGTATGTGACCAGGTTTGTGTAGAAGAACAGTCCAAATTCCTCATCTGCAGCACAGAACTGATGACTTAAATAATTAGAAGGTTAAATATTTTAGTTTTGATTACGACCTAGATGAACATCATGTTTCTGGAACCATAGACACACAAGTCCCAAATATTTTCCTCAGAAATGTAGAGCCAAGGTACACACTGTGAAAACTCCAGTGACTGGTCACACAGATATCGACAGTGATCAGGGAACCTGCAGAACCTGTCTGATTATACCAGCTTTCCCACTGCTCAACTGTCGTGCCTCACATCCACTTATCAACAAGCGATTGGATTGGACTGGATTTTTTGCATTCCTTCAATTAGAACAAAGCATTAGGAGAGGTTGAAAGTGAAGGGTCATGGTAGCAGGATTGGAACGTACTGTAAAGAGAAACATCATGTGGTTTGACCTAATGGAGGCACACCAATGGGAAAAACACCTTCCCCTTCTGTGGCGAACAGAGCCACAGTGCACTGACCTATTCAGACATCACAGCTCACGTGACCAGATGCAAGCTACGTAACCCCTGTAGAAGGACGTGCGCCAGATACATGTGTTAATATGCAGAGCTGAATATGAAGAGCTACACCATTGTGGGGTGTTTGCATGTGCGACAGAAGAACCTGTTTCAAGGTATCGGCCTCATGAAACACGCATTCATTCCTCAATAGGTCTTTAATATGGGCTCACTATGAAGGGAAGTATAATCAACCAACACTTAACCGCTTTATTCGGCATCATGAAAGACCACTGTGGGAATTCAGGTTGTTTTTTGTGGGTTTTTTTTTTTTTTACCAATTTGCCAGTGATGACTTTGGCCAGTACTCTCGACAGCCATCAGGCCGAAGGAAATGGAAGGATTGAACACAGTAGGAGACTGAAAGAAGTAGACGTGTGAGAATGCAAATTAACCTCATTACCATTTCCCCCTCCAATTACATAACGCCTATGAAACACCTTAGAAACTATCACCATGGTAAAAGCATTTAAGCAACAGTTACTAGGGAATGGAGATTGTTTTCAGGCCCCTCTTAAATCTCTTGAAGCGTGTCAGCAGTACTTTGAATGGCTGGCTGGCAACATGATTAAAAGAACTGGTGCAATTTACACACTGAACACAACAGTAATTAATTAATTAGTTTGTTAAAATGCACCGATTGCCTGAGTCAGTTTGCTGATAACTCAGCAAAAATATCTTAATATGTGCTTCAAACATCTCTTTGTGGCAAAGTAAAAGTAGCAAAGTACATGACTGGCCAAATTTTACAATCGACATGCTGACAAGTTAGAGACATGCTATGCTATCATAGTGCACAGATGTTCATTAGGCCTAATGCTTTACCTGGAATTAATCACTGAGCACACTATTATTTGTAACTAACTATTAAGCTACCTAAAAATATAAAATATTACAAAGTAATTACATTACAAATGAAATGTGTTGTGCACTTTATTGTTCTACATATTGAATATTGGTTTTTGCATCATCTGCAACTATAGACTACCACTAAGATTAGGGTTTCATTAGGGTTTGTACCTGAAAACTGTTAAACAGCTATGCAACAGACTCTCTCTCTCTTTCTCTCCATTTACAGAGCATAAGAGCACCACATTACAGAGAGAGTCTGTTATTTTCACACAAACACTCAGCCCACTGGGGAAGTAATGATATAGTTTCATGTCGTATCATATCCAGTGCCTTATATCAAACGATACACGAGGGCAACCGAACGATACATTTTTATTTTTAAAACTTGCACATCTCATTCTTTATGTAAATCACTCTTCATCCCATTGGTCCATCCCCATTTTGCCGGTGTGCATTCGCCAGGCGGGAAGATTCGACGCTTACATTAGTTCCACTGAAAATGTTGATGGAATTATGATACAAACATATCTTATTGAATTGAGCCTTGGAGTTTGTGAATTGTTATGTCCCTATGTAGAGCCTGTCTGAGCTTGCAAACACTCAAACGTAATGTCAGTTCAACATAATCTGACACTAGTTCAGTGACTTCATGACCTGGTTGTACTATTAGGTCATATTTGATCGATGTACAATGACATGCACACATTTATAGCCCACTACCAATGACAATAATACATGACAATAATGCTAGGAAAGGTAGAACGATTAACCACAGATGAATTTACATTTACAAGTTTACAAAATGTATCAATCCATCCAAAAAAATATTACATGTACCTTCACCTCACACACCCAATGGCAAAGTTTGGACAAACGCATGTCTCTATCTGCAACCACACAAGTCAAAAGCTAGTTCGCAATTGATCAATCCATGGTAAAGAATGTTTCTTAGATTCCCATCATGAGGGAGGATGCTTTCTGTGTTATTACTGCCTAATGCCCAGGACTGGTCTCAGCCTCACTGTCTAGCCAACAGCTGCCTTGGTACAATGCAGAGCTAGGCAGGGTTGAGAAAGGACCAGTATAGATCTGTTTGCTCCTGTCAGGTCTGACTGGCTCAGGAGGATGAAGAGAGGACTGTGATCTTTAATACTCAATTTTCTTTGGTCCTCCAGAGCCAAGGCCCGATATGATACGTTGAGTGAACAAGCCAAATCCACATGATTGTTGCTTTCTTTATGTGTAAGTGGGACATATGTCGTCAGATAAGACATTTATGCAACAAAAACAATAAGAAACGCTGAACAATAACTCCACCCAAATGAGCTCAACAAATTTAGCCTGATCGTCTATTCTTTATCATCTACCCATACATCATACACTTGCTTACTGTACCTTTAAATTGCAAAGCCACATTCCACAAAGACACAGAGCTCATTTGTGTACAGCTCCAGATATTGAAGAGTGCTCACAATAACTATCATCAACGACAAATCTATACCTGAAGGCCTTCCTGTCCCTTTGGATCGGGCTGCAATCTTAAGGTTAATGAATGAAGCAACACTCGAAGAATATGCATACAGAAAGAGCGAGAAAGAACGTCTAACTGATGCTTTAAACGCTGACACAGGAATAACAGCACTGCGGCGTTACAGGCGGTCCAAACGGACTGTCAGTGTGAAGCAGGTTAAACATGCATCCATCACTTACACCATATACCAAGACTGCACAGAAACTCTTAAGAGTCGTGGCACCGTTGTATCCCGCACAGTTTTATTCACCATTTACGTGGTGATTTTAAACTTATCGCCTAAGTTTGCTCTTTTTTACGGGCGGTTTGAATGTAATACAGATACAAACGAGATGAAGACTTTAAGTCGAACTATGGTACAGCGACATCGTTAACTAAAGGACACCGGTTGTAACCCACATGCTGAACAGTTTAACACAGACCAAAACGAAATAACACCCAAGAGCAGCATCTAAATTCTGCATTTTAGTGGCAGGTAAGGCACATGGGGCAGTTAAAATACTGCCCTCCATTCAAGTGACACTGGTGGGCTGCCAACCATGTTGCCAACCAACTGCAGTAACATGAAGGCATGAGATCCTGCATCTAGACTTCCACAACATGAGATCCTGCATTTAGACGTCCACAACATGGGATCCTGCATCTAGACTTCCACAACATGGGATCCTGCATCTAGACTTCCACAACGTGGGATCCTGCATCTAGACTTCCACAACGTGGGATCCTGCATCTAGACGTCCACAACGTGGGATCATGCATCTAGACGTCCACAACGTGGCTTCTCTTCTCCAGGGTGAGCGGCCGCTATGCACACAGCCGGCTGTCAAGTCTCCAACAGGTAGGGGGAATTTGAGCTCCGCGCACACAGGCGAGCTGTGCGAGAAGACCAGTGAGAACCGAGACGTGCAGGGGCTTCAGGCGTTACTAAAAAACTACAGCAAACTCAATAAGCAACGTTTGTTTTGACTTAACCCACATCACTCCACCCGTCGACGTGCAAGAAACCCCATCAAAACTCACCACTTATCAGGGGGTTGGTATCCATGTCTCGTGTCCTTTATTTTACCATCAAGTTAAGCCACGTCCGCATATCTTTATCCAAAAGATGTCAGAAAGTCGGTTCCCCTGACGAACGAAGGCGGACAGTAATGCAGGTGGATATAATTGTATTTTAGGGTTATATAACAGTGGTGTAACGATAAGAAACGCATCTGTGCCTCCATGTTAGCTGGCTGACATCGCTCCGGCTGCGGCTGCAGTGTTGTTAGCCAGCTAGCCGTTAGCTAACGCACTATTGTCTCGTAAAAGTAAAGCCTCTTTCTTGGCAAAAAAAAAGAATTACAACAGCAACGAAATAATCCGCTTTTATTTCGAGACAGGCGAGTATATAAAACCTTGAATCCCAAATAGGAATAGCAACGATGGCAGGGAAAGCAAGTTAAATTGTCTAAAAAAAACCCCAAAACAAAAGCAAAACCCAAGAGCTGTTCCCCGGAGGTTCTCCACTCTACTCGCTGGAGGTAATGCTGAACCCGGGCCACACTCGGACTTCATCCAGGTCCAGAGTACAGAAAGTCCTCTCGTTTCCGACCATTCCTACAAAGTGGCTCGACGGACTTGTAGTACCATAATAAACCGAGGTGGATGAAGAAACGAGCCTGAGGAAGATCTGACAACACGCCGACCCACAAAAGCCTTCTGCTCTGCTTTCTCTTTGCTTCCTGTTCCTACACACGTCTTCACTACTTTGGTATTTCATGGTCCACATTTGCTCCCCCCCGGGCTTGTTGAGGTCACCATACACATGACGTTGGTCGGATCTACAGCAAAATGAGTGAAATTAATAAAAATGTCAAGCACGTTATCATGCATCTGAAACACGAGTTAGAGGCAAACGTTGCCGAGGAGGATTGCAAAAAACAATCGGGCGCAGACACGGTTGTTTTATCATTTTTTGCGATATTTCACGTATTGTGCATGCCAAGGGCAATCCACAGGTAGTCGCATTATCACGTGTCCTTAAAATGGGAGCCGAGCAGTGAAGAAAGTTATTTCACAAACCGCATTTGACGCCTAGTGCTTTAGCTGTGATGCGCCGTGGGGAAAAAACTTTGTTAAACTATGCATTTATTTATTTATAACATCTGCAACAGTATTCAGTGACTTTGGTGCGGCTCAAGAAAACACCAAGCCTTTTGATGTGCTTATCTCGTGGCTAAATGTTCATGGTGTAGGGAACGGAAAAAACCTAAAGGTATTAATTGCCATCAGGACATTTGGTTCGCTCAGTTCCGGTTCTGATCATGAAGAAAACCACACCATATTAGATGAGTGATGCGCTTGCTTATGCCATGAGTCCATTTGTGGCAGTGCGTCTTTATACAAAGAAAAATGCATCTATTTCAGGAAGCAGGTCTTACACTGCTGCCACAATTCAACATCCAGTTTCCATGGCAACTACTTACTAGCGTGACAAGAGTATCCGTCAGAGCAACTGAGATTTAAGCACTGGTTTCCTTTATCAACTACCTAATCAAAAGTACACTTAATTGTCAATTATTATGCTCTCATTTACCAACAGTAACTTGTACCCAACATAGCATTTTTTGCTTCATCGCAAAAAATGTTTTATTAAACGTTTGTTTAAATTTTTTGTTTAATAAAATCACTGGACAGTCAAAAGCAAGACATTTCAGTGTTTATCCAAACACCATCGGTTAGGTGACGAAGTAACTGTAGCGAAAAACATACACAAAGAAATCACACGATAAGCACACGAGTTATTAAAATTGACATTTTTTTTTCACACCCCATTCTTTGCCAAACTTTGCGATTTCTATACAAGTTCATAAGATGTCCAGGTTTAATAAAGTCACTGGACAATAAAACATTTGTCAAGTAATGTATTAAATATTACAACATGAATTAATACAGCATAAAATACAACAAATATTTACCTGGATAGATTGAATCCAGAGATGCTAACTCTCGATAACTTTACATACAGTTCTGGGAATGTTTTTTTTTGTTTGTTTGTTTGTTTAAATGTAAACAGCATCAGATCTGATTGGTTCATGAAATTAGAACAAATGTTGATTAACCCTCTGCAAGTATTCTAACTGAAACCAAAGAAATAATATAGCAAAGCTGTTGAAGAAAAGTACGCATTGGTGATAAAATGCCAGTGAAACACGAGTGCCAAAAAAGGAACAACATCAGGAGGCCTGATCATTAGTGAGGAGGCATGAGTCACTTTTACAAGAAGAAATTAGTCACAGTCTTAGGCATTAGTGTTCACGGTCACTACCAAAAAATCATTACAGAACTTAGTTGTTTAAAATTTTGATGCACTTTAATGAAATATATTTTGCAACACAACAGTGTAACTTGTTAGGAAGTACCAATGAACTACACAATGGTTACACTATATAAAATTCAGTCCCAACCCAATCATACAGCATGTCTCAAAAATATAAGTGTCCCCCAGGAATGCAGCCCAGAATTCAATCTGTACTTAAAACATCTCTCTCCTTTGGGTCTCAGGAAGATCTTTCAGACCTTGTAGTTCCCTTAAACCCTGTAAGGGAAAAAACAGCATTAATTACTTGAAATGTTTAATCTGTTGAGTCTGATTTATTTAATCAGCCAGCAAAAGAAACTAAATTAATCCAAACACAGGTAAAATTACTACCTCCAAAACCATGCGAATATTTGCTTTGATCTTCGCTGCATCTTTAGAAAGGACCTCGGTATATCTGCAATAGCCAAATAAGATCACCTCAGATGGACAGGGGGAAACTCCGATTCAGTAAAACAATCCTAATTATTTTAATTGATCTCTTACTCTGTAAGCTGGTTGGTCTTCTTCTCTATGAATGTCAGTGCTTCAGAATGTGTGAGCTCAACAAAAAATCCATATCCCACAGCAACAAAGATTTTGGATGTATCAGGTCTGAAATGGAATAAATATTTAAAAATTTAATGACAACTCAGTCTGGCAGAGAGATATAAAAATATATATGAAAGAAAACAACATACACATGAGCTTGAACATAGAAATTACAGCCAAGATCAACATCCGTCTTTAGTTCTTTGCTACCTGCTTCCTGACAGGAGTAAAGGATAAAGAGTCAACTCCAAAACACAAGTTATACATCATACGTAACTTTGGTGAGATCGTTAGGGTAGAGACAATATGGGTGCTGTTTACCTGAATACTTTTAATTGTATTCTTGAGTTGAAGGTACTGTGCAATTTTTTCATACACACCATCTCTTTGCTCCAGAACTCTCCTGGTAATAGATGAAATCATCAAATAAAGATTGAAAAGTTCCACACTGCTCGTTTTAAGCTGTAACACTGTACTGTCACCGTGTACTTACTGTAGATCTCGCTTCAACACGTCATTGATAAAATGTTCATATTCCAGGACTTTTGCATCAATTCTAGGCTCACCAGACGTCATTGCGCAAAGCAGTTTCAATCGTAGTTCACATTCATGCGCTAATTCTTAACAGATATCAGATGATCTACCAAAGAACCAGTGCCGAGGTACCAGTACTGCACGGTCTCTCGCATCAACGTTGCATTGCCACTTCGTTTGCTAATAGATCAAAACACCCAGCTGGTAGCTAGCGAGCTAGCACAGCTACAAAAACAACAAACTGTCAGTTTTGATATTATTATTGCTGCTAGTGACTTTCTTTCTTCGGTCAGAACACGAACTGAACCAATGTTTGCGTTGCAAACACAAAACCATCTAGTATGTATTTTTAAGCACTGACGAAATGCGAGCCATGTGAGAATATTCCTGGTACTCTTGGACTCGGAAACAAGACACCGGAAGTAATATTGCCAGGCAACCGGAAATGGGGCGTGTAAAAATGTTTTTATAAATTTTATCTTTGAAAACATTAATTTACACGGCACCCATAATTTCTTATAGCTTTATTTGTACGTTAGCGTCAAAAAATAACGACATTACACGAATATATGCTAAAAATAGCTTCTGTAGTTCAAAGGTCAAAAAGTTAGCTAACACATCTAACCTAGCCGTTTAGCTAGTAGTGCCCTGTCCGCACTGCGCTGTCAGTCAAGCCAGCAGGGAAGTACTGAACTATGTTACGGCAACCTTGTCTACCAGACTGTATATAAGCTAAACCCTTTATTTATTTTAATAACGTGCTCCGTTGGTTCCTGCATTAATTAGAACCGCAGGAATTAATGATTTTGTTAGCTCAACTGCTAGCTGGCTAGCCTGCCTGTGTGGGGTCTGCTGTGTTTATCGAGTACACGCTTTGTCCAAACATGGCTGGACCCGAGTTACTCCTAGATTCCAGTATCCGTTTGTGGGTCGTCCTGCCAATAGTGTTCATCACGTTTCTTGTTGGAGTTCTGCGTCATTATGTCACCCAACTTCTACAAAGTGACAAAAAAGTGGACCTCCAACAGATGTCTGACAGGTAGCTAAAACGACATTTCTACCTTCGATAGAATCCGCCCCACGTGTGACACATGGTGAAGTATCGAAACGTTGATTTATTCGTCTGTTTGTTTGCAGCCAGGTGTTACTACGTAGCCGTATATTGAGGGAGAATGGGAAATACCTCCCAAAACAGGTACAAGATTTCAAACCTTCATTTAAAAAATACATCATTATTTTCTTAATGTTCAAACTGTTTTAAGTGTGCATATAAAAGGTCAACAACAGCAAGGTAATATTTGGCACCATAAAAGAGTTCTTGTTTCAGTAGCAGGTTTTGAGTAGAATATGTTGTATTACTACTACAATTATTTTATGTTCTGATTATCTTTGGTCTCTGCCTCTTTCCAGTCATTTGCAATGCGCAAACACTACTTCAACAATGCTGAAACAGGATTTTTCAAGAAGGTCAAGAGAAAAGTGGTGCCCAAAAACCCCATCACTGGTAAAGGCCTTGTACGGTTAATTGCAGAGTAGCTTTATTTTAAAATGGTACTGGCATGTTGAACTTCCTCAGCACTGAACACGCTGCATTAGGTGCCACATTTTACAACAACATACGTCTCTCTTTCAGATACCAGCATGTTGACCGACATGATGAAAGGAAATCTCACCAATGTACTGCCCATGATTTTAATAGGTGGATGGATCAATTGGGCTTTCTCTGGGTTTGTCACCAGTGAGTACAACTACCTCTGTCTGTCTATTCTGCCCACAGAGCTTCTTGAAGACCTCCTTAATGGCATTACATAAAGTTAAAACACTTTACACTTTTGCAATTTGCCTAAAGGTTCCAGAATGAAATTTGTGCAGTTTAATACTATTACATTCAGAGGTCTTTTTCTCCAATACTTCATTGCACTAGTAATCTATTACTGAACGTAAATGTTTTTGAGAGATTCACAAATGAAGCCGTATAAAGGAGCTTCAACGCTGCCTACAGTACGTTTGCCCAGGGGACAGAAAAGCCTCTATTTGAATGGTTGTGGAACAGGAGTGGACGTTTTGCTTGACCAACACACTCGTGCTGCTTTCTGTCTCACAGCAAAGGTTCCCTTCCCACTGACGCTGAGATTTAAACCGATGCTGCAGAGAGGGATTGAACTGTTGTCGCTGGATGCATCCTGGTACATGGCTGTCCCAGCTTCTTCTGTTGTATACCTACAGCTGTTTGACTCCTCTTCCCTGTTCTTTATTACCTAAAGGAATAGCTTATCCACTCACCAACACAAACAGGAAATGGACCAGAGATTTAATAACAGTAGGACATTTTCAGAACATGATGTGGATAGAATTTTGATGCAAAGTCCTGCAGCGCTCCATCGTACAGCTTAAAGCTTGTCTTTGTAGTGGTCACGTTTTAGTGTGTGAAATGTTTATTTTCTTTATTGCAGGGTAAGTTCAGCCTCTTGGTACTTTCTGAATGTCTTTGGGCTACGGAGCATGTACTCTCTTGTACTTGGACAGGACAATGGTGAGCTGCCTTTATTGGTGCTTCTAGACATAACACACTATGTTTGTGATTTAGTTTGTATTTGGTAATGGATCAGAGTCTGTGGATTACTTGTATATTTAAATTATTGATGAATTCTGAACTGAATTTTTGAAATCGTATCCAATTTTCAATCGTATCTAATTTCAGTCACCAGTACTTAGATTATAATAGAGCATAGAATATTATTCAATCGTGATGGCTGTGTATGTTCATGGTGTTCTGTTTCCAGCTGCTGACCAATCGAGAATCATGCAGGAGCAGATGACTGGAGCAGCCGTGGCCATGCCACCTGACTCCAACAAGGCCTTCAAGGTGAGCAGTGCCAGGTTTGCACTACACTGATCTAATATGACTGCACTGCTCTACAGCTTTGACTTTGTGAATTTAAAGCCAGTTTGATTGTGAAGCTTTTTTTACTTGGAGGACATTGGATGGTGCAGAGCTTCACTTTTCTCAGTCACGTGCAGATACAGATTAGGTGGACTCTTAGGGTTAAAAAGGAAATGTCATTGTCAACAACGCAGCCAATACATCTAACACCGAAGTTGGAGATCTTTTGTATTTAGAAGTGCATGGAAATTGGGTATCATCAAACATCTGCAGTATCCCTTTCATCCATGTGTTTCAGAGCGAATGGGAAGCTCTGGAAATTGTTGAACACAAGTGGGCCTTGGAGAAGGTGGAGGAGGAGCTGATGTTTCGGGACCTGAACCTGCGCTGAGTTTTCCACTAGCGCCATTTTGTTCCACAACATTTTAAAATGATGGTTTATTTGTTCTTGGAAATGTTAGTTTTGGATTTTTATTAGATGATTTATCAGATCCAGATTATTTAATTTGTATTTATATTTGGAATCAAGCACTGAAGAGCCACATGTTCTATTTGCCATAACAGAAGATGGTTTAATCCCTTCAATGAGTGCTTGTGAATGTAAACGGAGTCTGAGAAGTACTGATGTGTTTTCTTCCATCTCAACCCTTATACCCACTTAATATACATTCTTTTAATTTATGCATCAAGTATTGTAAGAGGATTTAACTCGTTATGTTCAGATAACTTTACTGCTGCCTCTGCCTTCCCTCCTTCAAGAAAATGGGTCAATTGTCTCCTCTTGTAATAAGAAAATGTAATTTGGACTTTGAAAACTGCCAGCATGCTCGAAAAACATCACTGATGTTGGAATAAAGCAATTTCATGAACATTTGATGGCACCCTATGTAATGTGGAAATGATTCGGTCCTACCGTCTGTGTGGAGATGCTGGGCTGATGCTGAAATGAATCAGACAATTGCAGATGATCAATTTTACACACACACAATCCATGAGGTCTGGAAAAAGACACTTCATAAGTCAACTTTAAATAGTCTTTTATTCAGTGTATAATTTGTATAGAATACAGAAGAGCTTCCCTGTATGTGGATGAGGATTGTGGCCACATTTCACACAGGTCTGTGCTTATTCAAGTTGTTTTCTTAATGCGGTGTACAAATATGATGAGTGGGTCACATCAGAGGTACCAAGCATGCAGACTGGATTTTAATACAAGTGTCTTATTTTAGTCAGTGTCTGGGGATTAAAGGAAACAGTGGAAAGATTGAATATTCAGTTTTTGTTTTGGATGAAGATGTTGCATATATACATCTAAGTTATTGAACCTAATATGATGCTTAACAATACTTTCAAGCTTAAACTTCAGCAGTTTGTAATGGGCTCCAATAGGGTTGCAGCACCACTCAATAGAAGCTCCATTAGGCTATGGATATGTCTTTTCAGATAAAAGCTAAAATTGAAAGTTTGACCACACAAACATGATACTGTTTCTCATCCAGCAATAGTGATATAAAAAAAATAGGGCCATTGTATACACTGCATTTGAAAACATGGAAGACAGCTCATGATTCCGCTTTTGGTAAACAAGCTATAAAAGTATGAACAACAGTATTTCTCAAACACAATTAGAACAGTCTTATCCCTGTGTGCACCCACTTGTTTAGAGAGTTTCTCCTCATTTACCATGAGGAAAAATCTAAGCAGCCAGGAGAGGTAAAATAAGATATTAAGGTTTTTTGATCGGTGGTCCAAATAACAGAATACTGCATGTAGCCAAGAGGGTGAATAACGGTGGAGTTCTGGAAGCTTCTCTGTTTCAGAGGTAAAATCAGGTGATGCAAGTCAAAGATCCATGAAATATCAAAGTGTAAAATCTAAACCTCAATACTACATAATCATTTATTTATATCAAAACATGAGTATACAATTATATATTTCCATCTATTAACAAAATAAAATGAAAGCTCACCCACCCCAGCATCTGATCCACATGATCAAAGATATTTATTACAATACAAAAATACTGTACAAGTGTGTTTTTAAAAATCATTAAGAGCTCTATCCAGAAAGCACTTTACTGAAATATTCTCATTTCTCCAAAGAGTCAATTATAAATTGCACACAATTAATGAAAAAGAATGCAATATTTATATCCTGCTTTGTTTCTAACTCTGATTAAAAATACAAATCCTGCTGAAAAATATGTCTCTGTGTGTGTCCTGCAACAGAGGGTCTTTCCCCAATGGTGAATGATGAGTACAGGGGGAAAAAAAACAATCTGAAGGCATCTGGCTTCTGCATAACCACAGCAGACGCAAAGATGCCCTGGAATCAGACTTAACTCACCCACCATCTACATCTGACAGGTATGAAAATAAATAGCTTGTGAGTGAGTAGATTCAAAGCTTTTCTTAAAGTCACAGAAGTCATATTGCAACAGTTACATTTCTGAATACCCTGTCCCTGATATATATGAGAGGGAAGTTATGAGTGAGCTGGATCATAAATGCCAAGATGGCCATCGAAGAACAAAGGCTATCCACGCTGTCATAGGAACCACGTTGTCATAGGAACCACGTTGTCACATTTAGAACGCTGCTGCTGCTGATGATGGTCCTTTCTTTAGTTATTAGCCGTGTGCGAATTTTGAGCTAAACGTTCTTTAAAGCACATTTGCCAGCATTTAAAAGATGAAAAAAAGCTTACCCACAACCCCCAGCATTTGACATTTCAATGGTCTACACTGAGACAACACAGGATAAAAATGAAATTGCCAAGATAAACTGCATTATGAATCTCTGAAGGCAATAAAAAAAAAAAGGATAATGGACCAACATCCAGACAGACTAACCCAGTCTTGAACTGAATTATACGGTCAGTGGTAGCTCTCCGCTTAAAATAATTCAAGTCTAGTGTTAGGGTAAAAGGAAAAAGAACTTAACAACAGTTAATAAAAGCTGGCAGAGCATAGCTAGCATGAGCTTCATTATTTTGACTGGTCCCCTAAATCTCCTCCTCCCTGCTGTGTTGCATCAGTACGCCTTGGTGAAGAACTACTTTATAATAAATAACAAAGAGGAGCAGATCACTAAAGTTGTACTGATCCCATGTGAGGCTGGAGTCAGGGTGTAGAACACTGAACCCAGAAGATCTTAATTAAGGGCTGCAGTCAACTGCACCGTAATGCTTCCAAATCCTTATTTCTGGGAAAACAGCTTAAGATTAAATGGAGAATTGCAACGGACTATGACTCATCGTAAAATAATGCAAGTTGCAACTTTCCAGTTTGTCCTTTAGGGACGAGCATGTGCACCTGGATCGGAAGATTACAGAGTCCGTGACTTTGCATCACCCAGTAGATTGAGCAAATTAGTTCTACTGTCTATCTTGAACTAATCAGCAAATCCAAGCAGGTGAAACACAATTTGCTTTATGAATCTGACCTCCACACACACACACACACACACACTGGTGCACTAAATCGGCTCACCATTTTGATGAACACAGGCCAATGGCTGAAAGAAAAATCACTTTATCTAAAAAGCAGCGGCTGACTCAGTGATGAATGGCAGTAAACCACACCTACGTCCCACACTCAGTCAACAAGCCTATGCAAATTCTCCAATCCACATCAAAGGAGTAAAATAATAAAAAAAAATCATGCTATGTGTGAATCTGCTGCCACTAGTTCCTGTGCTCTTCTCGTAAATAACTAACAACTACAACCTGCAGTCCCCTACCCATGATGCCTCTGCACCTGCCTGAGAGAGTAGCCCCTGCCCCTCACGTCCTGTCGCGGTTAGAGGAGAGGTTCAAGTTTTTTTTTCTTTGTAAAACCAACCAAACAAACCAAAAAAAGAATGAAAGATTAATGAGATAAACTCGCCCGTTAACCTGAGAGCTCAGCAGAATGTAAAGAAAAGACGGAGAAGGGAGGAACATAAGAAAACAAAAACTAAAGCAAAAGCGGAGGGTCATCAACGGGTCAGTTTCAGTCCAGCTCCATGGCTGCGGCCAGGCCCTCGTGGTTGGAGGACGTGAGGTGATTATCGGGGGGAGGGAGGGTGGGCTGACGAATCTTGTCTTGGCGTTGGTAGAACAGAAGATAGGCAGCATTGGTCTGAGAGAGAGAGAGAGAGAGAGAGAGAGAGAGAGAGAGAGAGAGAGAGAGAGAGAGAGAGAGAGAGAGAGAGAGAGAGAGAGAGAGAGAGAGAGAGAGAGAGAGAGAGAGAGAGAGAGAGAGAGAGAGAGAGAGAGAGAGAGAGAGAGAGAGAGAGAGAGAGAGAGAGAGAGAGAGAGAGAGAGAGAGAGAGAGAGAGAGAGAGAGAGGAGAGAGAGAGAGAGAGAGAGAGAGAGAGATCACTGAAACGGAGTCTCTTACCGCTGTACTCCTGCAGATTACCATACAGAATCAATCAGTCAGTCAGTCACACGGAACCAGGACTGACAGTGTGTGACGTGCTACCAGATTCATTTGGTGTAAAGTAGCATCAAGTACAACAGTTTAAACAGCCGTGTATTATCATATGAAGCTCCACTCCATTACAGAGCACAGTGTGCAAGTATAGGATTCATATTTTACCACAATTTGTTCCTCGATTGCACAAGTCACTTTACTGTCATCAAAGTAATACCACTGGCCATCGTCTTTGTTCTTAGCATAGCTGGTATCTGGGGAGAACAAAGAACAAAACACGAATAAGGTTTCAAACCCTGCTGAGTTCACTACATTCTTCATGAAGAAAAAGCAACACAATAAGAATGACACAATCCAGCAATTTTAAATGATTAAAACCTACAGTGTCCGTCTCGGAGTCCGCCATAGTGGTTTGAGACAGCAATCAGGTCATATCTGCTGGGAGGCTCGGAGTCCACTCCAGTCTTCCTCAGGAGGTAGTCAGAGAAGTCCAGGTGCCTGCAATGCATGATGGGATGCAAGTTGAAAAACCATACTTTTTTTTGGTTTCATCAAAGATGTTTGTATGTTAATGTTTGTAGCCTAATCACTTCTGAAAGCTTGTACTCAGAGACAGACAGACAGACAGACACAGAGAGAGAGAGATAGAGAGAGAGACTTGTGCTAACCTCTGAGGAAATTCAACAATAGTGTCCAGTTTCTCACGAGAGTACTTGGTGTAGGAGAAGCGTTTCAGGTGGATGATGAGAACCTCAGGAAGAGACCACAGATCCAACTTCTTAGTCGCAAGCTGGTGCTTCTTACACGTTGGACAATACCTAAAGGATCCAGTAACAATCTCGGTCAGTGTCAAGTTCCCCATTCAGCAGACTGACCATCACCTTCCCAGCCAGGTGAGGATGCTGCAGTTGGATATTTTTCAAAAACCCACCAGTTTCAACAGTATACTCTCAAAATCTGGAGCAAAAGATTTAGCGTGAACATTATTGCATTAAAATTGGTGGTTGTGTTGCCCCTGTGTAGGCTGTTCTGTCATGGTCCAGTTATGTCAGGTACTGCATGGTATTTCATCATGTCAATTTCATGTGACACTGTTCAATAATCCAGGTAATAAGGTGGTTAAGTACATAGTATGCAGTAAGAATGCATAAGAATATAGCACGTAGTGTAAGTGTAAGACATAGACTTTGGAGTGTTCAAGACCCCCAGAAAATAAATTTTTGTGTTTGTGATACCGCTGCTTCCTGCCCAACGGTTCTGGGTCTACATCTCAATTGCTTATGTGGTGTGCATGGGCTTCTGAGGGGGGAGGGGCTTGGACAACCACCCGTGGGTGGAGGAGTGGCTTACCAGGGGTTTTCCTCCTCGAGCGTCTCCACTGTGGTGAAGAGCTCAATGCAGGCTTGCAGCTGCACTGTGCTCTGTTGCTGGGGAACGTCCATGCTCTGATCTTTCACGTATTTCTGCATGAGCGGAGAATACGTTTTCAAACCCCTGAGAAGAACAGACCTGTGGAAACGCGGCATGCTGCTCGAACCTGCGAGCGCCATTGCGGTTTTGGGTGCAGACCTGGGGCAGAATTCTTTGGCCGCAAAAGTCCCAGATCGGAATTGTTGTGAATGTTTTAGATTTAGTGGATAAAGGAAAGCCTGACCTGTAGAAGGACCTCACCTCAGCCTCATTTTCATTGTAGTATTTTTTCTTCATGTCAGGGTCCCAGTCGATAGCCACATACAGCTGAGCTATGAAGACAAGCAGCATGACATCAACACTCGGAACACTCACACCTCCTTCAATCAGCACTCAGAACGCTCAACCTTCCTCACATCAGCACCTCGTAACACTCACACGTCCTCCAATCAGCACCTCGTAACACTCACACATCCTCCAATCAGCACTCGTAACACTCACACATCCTCCAATCAGCACTCGTAACACTCACACATCCTCCAATCAGCACTCCGAACGCTCGACCTTTGACCAGCAGTGTTGGGACACAAAAGGATGCAGAGAGTCCCCATCAGGACAATTTTTGGAGTCTAACACATACATTACCAGCTATTACTGCAGCATTAGTTGCTATGCTGTGTTATTGCTTAAATACTCTTACATTACTAATGCAGTATTAGATTACAGTAGTTGTGCGTGTATGTGCCTGTGTGTATTACGTACAAGTTCTCAAGTTACATGAAAGTTCTTAACCAAAAGGTTATTACTTATTACTGAAGAAATAGGAAGTTAATGGAAAACTAAGTGTCTCATCAAATGAGATCATGCCGGTGTCGATTTCACCTCCCCCTCAGAAAACATTCTGATTGGTTGGGACTTCCCAGACTAAAATGGGGCGGGACTCACTGCTGTAGGAGAATGCATCTCCCATCCCTCTCTCCGTCGTGCCGTTGGAGTTCACGGCTTGGATGGTGAACAACGGTTTCTTCCTTTTCTTGGCACGGCACTGCATGCCTTGCGGCCTCTTATTGGCCTGAGCGATGGGCTCGGCCTCCTGCCCATCTTCCTCATCGCCATCTTCCTCTTTCCTCGAGGCCTCCACCGCAGTTTGTTCCCCATCTGTGGCATCTTGGGAGTTGTTGTCCGAGCTGCCACAAGTCAACTGGCACTCATCTGTTCTACTACCCCTGTCTGGATCACTGCTCGACTCCTCCTCCTCCGCTTGCTCCTCCCCCTCCTCTGCTTGCTCCTCCCCCTCACTGCTGGGACTTGCCTCTGATTGGACATTGCTCTGTCCATCACCCTGAGCGTTCTCCTGCGAGTCCTCTTGCACTGTGGAGGGACCTTCTCCTTTTGAGTCTCCCTCACCCTCATCTGTGGGGTAGTGATGCAAAGAAACGTGTTTATAGAGGAAGTGACACACAGAGAGAGAGAAAAACAAACAAAAATCTGCTTGTTAAGGAACATTTGGTAAATGAGATCATGCAACATGTTACCTCCACCCACTCCATTGGTCCCATTCTTATATAACTCTTCATCTTCGTCATTCTGTTCTTCGTTCTCATCTTCCTCTTCCTCTTCCACGTCCTCAGGATCTGGCTGATTAACGTAGCGCCTACAAAAGGGACGCGACAGCCCCATTCATGTTTCAGCTTTGAAAAGCTACTTAAACTGTGCTACGAAGCTATTAAATATCCTCTAAACACGACCCAGCCCCAAAAGCTGCTGTCAACCACTGACTCAGCTCTAAATGTCAGCGCTGACGTCTGATTCAGCTCCAAGCTGCCGTCACCTAACAGCTGGTTGAGACGCTCTAGATCAGATGTACAAATCAGTCAGAGGTAACTGATGGCCCTAAAGCTCATGAGGTGAAGACCAAACTCTGGTACAGGGCTGACTCCCCCCCCCCTCAACATACATTTAGGGATCCTTCAGCTAAAGCTCAAGCAGGAAGCCCACGGCACTCGGCTGGAGGAGGAGGAGCACAAGCCCGCTCCACAGGGAGCGCGCACCCCCCCCCCCCCCCCCCCTGGTTCTCTTTTGAACCAGAACCGCCCCGGAGGGCACTCACGCTAGTCGCTGAAGGAAGACCTGGTAGAGGGTCTCACGGTTGCACTGGCTCCTCCACAGCACCATGAGAAGCGGGTGGCCAAACAGGGTGGTGCTGTAGGAGCTTCCGCCAGAGCCGTAGTCGCGGTAGTGGGAGCGTTCACGCATGTAGACGGCCAGCAGAACCTCCTCGTCGTCCTCTCGGTCCACACGGCTGCTGCTGCCCACTTCATACCTGTGTGAACACACCCCAAGAACACCAGCTACATACAGGGAACCACGAGGATACAGTCTAGCATGGTGATAACCAAATACAGTTATCCTTTCATTAGTAAGGAGAGTGGTCTACTTGTATTAAGTGGTTGTATTTGTAAACTAGACCACAGGAAATGGAACAAAACTTCTCAGCCTTCCTTCATATCATCATAGAGGCAAGTTTGTTTATTCAATTTATTGATATTATTTCCAATAACCATCTCTCATGTTGTAAATCAGCTCAATGTAAAGCACGGGATCATTTCTGTCCAAACTACGGCCAATCAGAGCCCACGAGTTTGCTTCTGCCCCAACCAATCGTGAACAGCTTGTAAAATGGATCCGTTCTGCCTGGTAAAGAGCTGGTATGTGTGTACAATGCTGGAATGAAGAAGTGAAAGGACGAGCGAATCTCAAATGTCACAGTCCCAGCTGTGCTAAATCTCCTAGACAAGTGCAGGTGCGAAATGTCATGAAAATAATAACTGGGTGTGAAGGATAAATATTTTAGTCCACCACATGGGACCAGTCCAGAGTGTGCTGGCTAGACAGAGAGAAGGGTAGCTCACACAAAGATGTCATCTCTGTCCAGTATACAGCTCAGAGACTCATCAGCCTGGTAGATCTTGTAGAAGCGATGGTTAAACACGTCTGCCACGACCATCTGATAGAGTGACACACACACACACACACACACACACACACACACACACACACACACACAGCTAAGGCCGGATAAAGAACCGTGTGTGACACGTAAGAAATCTCATACACCTATATCAAAAATGTAATTTTCCTCTTATACAGAAACATAAGTGTTTAAAGCCGTTTACAAATCTCTTGCATAACGCGTGTTTATCTGCGCTGTGTCCTGACGAACAGGAGGGCGGGGCCACGCTGCTCTGAAGGGCACCTGCGTGCTCTCACCTGGTTAGCAGGGACACCGGTGGTCTGAGAGAGAGCAGTGCACAGGTCAATCACGAGGCCAGCTTTGGGGACGACTACCCGGTGCTGTGGAGTGTGGAGACAGAGAGGGACAGGAGAGAGAGAGAGGGGGTGGGGAGAGAGAAAGAGAGAGAGGGAGGGAGAGAGAGAGAGAGGGAGAGAGAAACTTACTGAGCTATGTTTTTAAGGCACACCTAAAGAAACAAAATGTTGCTAAAATCCCAGTTAATAAAAAGAACAGGATATTCAGCACTACGTGTGTACAAGCATGCTAACCCAACCACACTGGTTTTCTGTCACCAACATTTCATAAGATATTCCTTAAAGGACAGGTCAAAAGGTCATACATTGAGAGGATGTTTACCTGCACAGGTTTGGCCAAAGGGTCGAGGGACACGAAAAAAACCTCCATGACCCTCTCCTTGCTGACTGGCAAGGGTACGCTTAAGTAGCAGAAGGGGTCAAAGGTCACCGACACCTTGTGGCACTCTGGGCAGACCAGCGTGGACTTGAACAGCCCGTGGAACGTGTCAACGATCACAGAGTCATTCCGTCGCCGGTGGTTACGCCACGCCTCCTCTGCCACTTCCTGGAAACACATGAAGATTCCCACTAAGGCCCACTTTGTGACCCCCCCCCTGTCCCCCTCCCCCATTAATTCTTCCACAGTAGATACAGGAGCAGAATTCACTGCTAGGGTTCTTCTACATGCGGTGAGAGTGTGCAGGTCCTACACGGCTCCCTTTGAAGTGAGGCATGAAGTTGTCATTCAGCAACAACGTGAGTTTAAAGTTAATCTGGGCCACATTCCAGGAGATCAGCTTCTGTGGTCAAAATGTGATGCTTAAAATAGTTAAATTTTAAACACGGACACATTTCTGAACCCTGCCCATCACTAATCTGTGGCTGTGTATTACGCATGGACGCATGTGCGTGCGGCGACCTGGTCTGGCCTGCTGTCGGCATCCCTGAGCTCGATGTACTCTTTGTTTTTGACGCGGTTGAGGTCCTCGTGTAGACCGTCCAGTAGGAAGGACAGAAGCTCCTGGGAGTCGTGCTGCTGGTACCCTAGGAACTGGGAGGCAAAATGGCCCACCTTGGTCTGTGGAAGTGCGCACACACACACACACACACACACACACACACACACACACACACACACACACGGGTGTAAATCAACCCCTGACCTTGATCTAGTACAGGCTCCTGATGGTTCTAGCCTAACTGACCAGACACGTGTGTGGTAAGTGTGTCTTAAGTGAACTGGGGCACGACCCTGGCGGCACAAACCCCCAGCAGAAAATAAGACATCCCCAACGCCAAAGGTAATGGCAAACAATTCAAGAGAAGGCAGAGGTGCTGTCCCTGTGTCACACCATCCACCATACCAATGATGCTTCACTCATTGTCCCGTTTCATTTGTATGTTGCCCTGAAAGTGACAGTGACAATCTAGTGCCCTCTAGTGGACAGCCTGTAGTTGTGATAGTGTGCTATCTTTACACAGATGCCTTAAGCATTCCAACAAAGCACTATATTATTGCATCTACTGTACCACATAATCAAATAAAAATATACTTAAATTTTAACTGACATTTGCCCATGTTTAACACTATCGATAATGACAACCATAATGTCAAACAACGCAAACTAAAAGCATTTCTGCACAATTTACGTTCCAGAGTAACGATAAGACAAAACACTGCGTCCAGTGTCAGCATTGGAGCAGTGTGGTGTGGGCACCCTCATCCACCTTAAAGACACGAGGCATCACAGAGTAGTGTCTCCCCGACCACATCTGCTTGATGACGTCGGCAAAGGCCTCAGCAATCTCGCCCTTCATGCCCAGGGGGTTGGTGAAGTTCAGCTCGTCCAGGTAGGAGTTACGCAGGAAGTACTCTGTTAGAGGCGGAGTATTGCTCAAACACTGGAAGAGAGAGAGAGAGAGAGAGAGAGAGAGCGGGGGGAGGGGGAGATTCTGTTTATTCTCCTTATTATATTGGCTCATGGAAAGGTGCTGAAAATGATAACCAATACAAATGTACATTAAGTTGGTGTCTTTTTCTTTATGAGCGTGCAATGTTCAGCATGACTTATGACATCTGACCTGTAGGGCAGAGTTCATGAAGCAGGTGTTGCCAAGGTTGTTGAGGCCACACACTCCAGGCTGCCCACGATATGTATCCTGCTCCTCCACAGAGTTCCTCCTGGAAACACAACCAGAGATGTGTTAACACAACACACACACACACACACACAAACAAACCAAGACCAACATTTGGCCAAGAGATGGTGCTTGCTGTGTGTGTGTGTGGTATTTTCCATGACGTTTTTATCAACTTTTAAATCAAAACTAGCAGTAGGTGACCATTGCTGACACTGTATGCATGGCATGTTTTCACAAGCAAAACTGGTTACTGATAGACATTTTTGTTGCTGGTGTAAATGTATGAAACTAGACTGTGTCACGCAAGCTAATTTGGTCTCATTCCCATAGTTGGAAGTTGCTTCCTGCACCAAAACACCCCACTGCTTTAAAGTGATGCAACACAGACAAGCAGGTTGCTGTCATCTACATGAACAGAAGATTAACCAACGACTGTGGATCTACTGCGTTTGAATGCGCTCCTCGGTGCTCCCCGGGACACCTCCGCCACACACGGGGTTCCTCCCTACCGTGCAGCCGCAGTGCAGTGGCTCTCACGGTGCCATGCAGGCCCAACGCGCTGGAGTTTTCCCTCCTCCAACACAGCCCACCCCAGCCTAACGACCACCCACCGAGTCAACCCAAACGTGAGAGTCTCCTGCAACGGTGGAACTGATCTGAGAACAGTATAAACCCAGCAGGAGTTGTGGCTAGCCATGGCGTGTGTAGGTGACTGTGTAGGCTCCAGTGGTGTGGGTTCACTCACATGATCTGAGGTCTGGAACTGGGCCAGGTGCCGTCTGCGTTCCGTATCTCCATGATCACTGTCTGTAGAGTGAGCACAACGTGTCACAACGAAACCAAAAACTCTTTCATACACTCATACACATCTGTCCACATGCATGCGGGCACACACACACACACACACACACACACACACACACACACACACACACACACACACACACACACACACACACACAGTACAGGTCCAGCAATACACACACTTGCCCGCATACACAGTTAAAACACACACACACACATCTCCCAGCTGACCCCCTTAACAACATGTTACAGCGCTGCGGTTAACACAGCAGTTCCATTAATATGGGGTCCTACCAACAACCATCTGATGGACCAGTGTAGCTGGAGTATATTTACAAAATAAATGAACAACACATGGATATCAGTAGGGAGCCACTGTAGAGGAGACATGCTTCTTATGTTTGTGTTAGTGCAGACCGATGCTCCACATGGCAAACGTGTCCGAGAGAGCGTGTGTGTGTGTGTGCTGTGGGAGAGGTTACCATGCCGGAGATGAGGCAGGAATCCAAGACGGTCGTGTGAATGTTGCGTAGCCGTTCACAGCTGGTGTCAGAACTCTTCATCCACAATCGGGGTTCGGCGTTCTCCGGAACATCAAACTGCTTCTGGATCGCCTTCTGTATGCTGACTATCTCACACACAGACACACACAGACGTGTTAGTTTTCTAGCTAAATCAACCCCTGACCTTGATCTAGTACAAGCTCTTGATGGTTCTAGCCTAACTGACCAGACACATGTGTGGTAAGTGTGTCTTAAGTGAACTGGGGCCTGAACATTTGACCCACCGTGGGCTGTAACGCAGAAATGTCAGAGTACAGTCTCAGTGGGCCAGCAACTGGCTTCAGAAGCTTCTCACCTAATTCTGCAGCCCTTAATTAGATGCTAAATATAAAAGGGGTTATTCTGAATTGTCCATTTAGAAGAGCCCACCAGGAATGGTGCATTCAACCCCCTCTGCTCCAACAACACACCCAGACGCTCATTAAAGCATCTGCCAGTTGTCATACAAGCGTCACTGATTAATCGGTCTCTGAGCAGCAGCAGACGGAAGCTAATGACATCAGCAGGACTCTGCAGGCACCAGGGACCACACTAAAGATCAGTTCATGTATTTATTACACACCCCACACATTCACATTGCCCTGCTGAAATAGCTGCCATAGGGGAGAGGTTCTTAATCCACTCCTGTTTACACCCACAGAGTCCACACATCTGTTGGGCACCATCTGTCTCCAACACATTTCAGCGAAGGATTTCCGGTTGTAACTTACATGGCCGAACAATACGGAGATGTGAATTAATTATAAAGAAATTGTTGGAAGAGTGGTTGACCTTCAAGTGCTGTTATGAAACACTTCCAAGGGTTAGTCAGCATCTATTGCAAAGCTAGAACCCGTCCAGTACACAAGTCCTGCAATGACAATCTGCCAGGAGTCTCACCCCCCAATCTGTTTAAAACCTCATTTAACCAACTACACCCAAACAGAGCCAGTGAACTCACGGATGGTGTCTGCTCGGCTGAACTGAGCCGTTACAACATTGTCCATGTTGCTATGGAGACAGAGGAAGACCTCCACAGGGTAAATCTCAACTTTGACTGTGCTGGGAAGGTCAATGACCTGGAAAAGAGGAGGTGAAAGTAATCAGACTTTAGAACCGCCAGCAGATCAGACATCAGCATATCAGACTTCAGCCCAAATCCAACACACGGCATCACGTTCCTGACAACACACGGCTCACCCAGGTCATCCGAGCCACTTATTAAAGCTCAAAGCAAAACAAAATTAACATTTTCATTTCTTCCCATTCTACAAATCCTGAAAACAAGCAATAAGCCTTTTGCAAGAATTCTCCAAAGAACCCATGGATTAAGCCCCAGTCAGGAGAGGCTGTCAATCCCCTCCCGCTCGTCTGAAACCTGAAAAAGGCCGTCCTGAACCTCTGACAGTATGTAGGAAGCGGGGAGACACAAGATGGTGTGGTTGGAGGTCTCTGAGAACTGGATGGACAACATCTGGCACACAGGTTTGAAAACAAACAGCCTTCCTGACTGGATCTAACCCATTTTTACGAATGTTCTAGAATGATATCTGTAGGTTACAGCACTGCACCAGTAACTTACACCTCTGTCCTAGGTGCTCCCAACAACAATGAAATCAGAGCTAAAATCAAGCAGTGTAATAGGGATTTTAGGCTTCACCTTTCTTTCCAAAGCAGGCTGATCGTCCACCAAGCCATACCAGGACACTAGCATGTGCCAGGCATCTGCAGGGACCAGGACAAAGTCCTCATTTTCCACCAGTCTTTCCTTAAGCCGGTACGAATCCAGGTCTGGACACAGCGCAAGACAGAACATGAGAAAACTGCTCCAGGCATGAAGACTCATTCTAAAAGGTCTAGGACTTGATTTTGTGTGATTGTTCATTCACATCAAATGTAGAAAAAATAAATAATGTAGCAAGACTGACATTGGTAGACTGATCAATAATACAAGATTACACAAAAAAGCATATTTTTTTCCCCTCATAAGTGGAATTTCCACCACTACGTAAAGTATGTGGTTATAATCATTACATCTACTGCAAGTCAAAGTCTAAAAGGACAGCTAACCATCGTATTTAATGAGATTTCATCATTTTTTAAAATGCACCAAAATCTGTACTGGAACCACTGACTCTGTCCAAGACGACCACGACTTCTGGCTGATCTTATTCCAATTTTATAGCCTTTCAGTAAACCACTGCATTCTCAAGGGCGACCGCTTGCGTTTAAAGACGTTTCACGTTAATGTTACGTCCCATAATAATTCGTACCATAGAAAAACAAGACCCACCTTCAAAGAGTTCGGCGTTATCGATCTGTCCGGGGAACGAAGGCGCGTTCTGGTCTCCGGTCTTCACGTACTCCTTCCACAGGTCAAACCACCGGCTGCCCACCACATACCTGCACCGACGTTAAAGCTCCGCTTAATGCCAAACTATTTATATTCACCCTGTGCATGCGAGTCCAAACGGGGGAGAACAAAACGGTCCGTGTGTGTTTGCACGGAGAAAAAGAGCTCGGTAGAGACACCACGCACATTTTCATACACGCCATCTAGACTGAGAAGAATGAGATGTTTGGGGAAGAAGCGCTGGATAACTTTAGAGGAGGAGGAGGAAGAGGAGGAGGAGGAGGAAGGGGAGCCCGGAAATGTTAACACGGCCCGGTTTGGCTTCTTTTACTTCTTACAAACCGAAACCGACCCAGCTGGTGATGTCAACCGAGAAGCACACCTTAAGACTCAAAAGAAGGAACCGAGCCTGAAGCTGGGGAGACGACAGCCGCCTGGCTCGCTCACTGCATTACTAACGCGCCCGGTTCGGTTCGAGGGGGGGACCCAATCAATAAAACGTCCAATAAGTCGACAGAGACAGAGACATCGTTCAGCTGGGAAGGAACCCAGAGAGGCTGAGTGTGGGTGTCCAGGTCGGGACTCACCAACTGCCCCCAGCGCGGAGCTCCTGCGTCTGGATCAAGCTGTCGATTTCTCGTCGTTGTGTTTCTAACCCGGGAGGTTCTGTGGCCGAGGCAGTGCTGGTGGTCGCCATGATCATTCATAAATATCGGGGGGGGGGGGGGGGGCTGTACAATCACCGCATAGAAACACCGGAACGTTCAATACAGGAAGCAGGAAGCGATTTTTGATGATGACTTCCTCCGACGGGAAAATGAGGGGCGTGTTTAAAAGTCAAAGTGGGCGTGTTTTGTCGAACCTTGATTACCAGACCTGAGGCCATGACTGAGGTGCCCCTGAGCAAGGCCCTTAACCCTCAATTGCTCACTTGTATAAAAATTAGATAAAAATGTAAGTCGCTCTGGATAAGGGCGTCTGTCAAATGCCATAAATGGAAAAGTTTTGCCGGATTGTATGACTGAATCCAGCCGTAAAGGCAAAATGTGACAGGAAAACTTGAAAATCCCGTCCTGACGATCAGCGAGAACTTTGAACTCGTACAGAGTGTGTCATTCTTCAACATGCACTTCCTTGATCATTTCTGTCACGTGTTTTCCTAATGTTTACTAGTGTTTTGTGTCTCTTCTCCCGCACATCTTTTTCAAATAGTCTGCTCCGTGTTACATTTCTGTATTAACTCATTGTTCATTATTATACGTCTGGACATTTGAAAAAAGATTTTTACGTTGTTGTTTTGTTTGTTTGTTTGTTTTGTTGTTGCGATTGTCCCTTGCTCTGAATTGTGGATCGGGTCCTTTAGATGTTGTACTCACATCACACATAAGGGGGCAGTATTTAATCAGCGGACACAAAGAACTCCCTCCAACAGTATTTTGTGCGTGTATTGGGATTTGCTGTATTGCCATTATCACCAACTGATCAGTCATCCCTTATAATGAATCTTAGTTTACTTCAAAGCAAAGCCAAGGTGGTATTTCACCCATAAAAACGATATGCACTAGCTGCAGCTTGCATTACCTTTGCCAAAACAAATTTCTCTTTTTAAACTAAATTAAATAATGCACAGTGATTTAAGTGAAAGAAATACTATCCTTTTGTTCGCTAGAATTTATCTCTTCAAACTGTGACCCATGTTTTAGAGATCTTTTGTCTTTTTCAGAATAAAAGCTAGCATTTAAATGCTGGACAAGAATGATGCATGACATAGCCTAGAATGAATGCAAGTAAGCAGGGACCTGTTAGCGTTCTTCGATGACACTTTTATTATTTAAAGGGTTCCCACTGCTTTGTTTTTCATTAGTCATGTTGGTGTTTTCATGTATTCTTTAAAGCTACAGGTTACTCACAAGAGGGCTACAGCATCATCCTCCTTCAGCTCCCTGATTGGTTGCCTGCTTGGTTATGCCAGCCATTCCCTATGTAGAGCTCAGTGTCTACTACCTATACCATCTATATTTAATGTTATATATGCAGAAATGCCTTGTGAAGGCCTTACTTCCTCTGTGTATAACCACACATAGCGACAGCGTAGGAGAGATAGACTCCTTTTGACACTGAATTCATGTTCCGTTTACATGCTCAAACAGCACAGCATGCTCCAAGGAGTAATGTAAATCAGGTAGAATAATTCCCTTTCATTTTCATTAATATTCATGCTGAAATGATATGATGGAAGCAAAACTATAATGATCATTCAGCATGCAGCAGCGGGAGAAAGCAGAAATTCTCAGGTCATCTGCGTCTGGGACAGAGTGGGCGGGACTAGGATCTTGTACAGAACCGTGGCGTGTTGGATTTAATAGCCTATCAGGGTGGATGTGAAAAGGGGTCAGTTTTTATATCTGCCACAAAAATGTACCTGAAAATCATTTAATCACTTTCTCATCTCACTAAATTAAGGTGAGAAAATGCAAATCTTTACATCAGTAAAACACTTCCTGTTGTGGAGAAAACACTGGCACCTCTGTGTAAGCCGTTAACATCACCGAGACCATGCCAGCACCTCTATGTTAACATCCTGTTCTTCACTGAGACCACACCGGCACCTCTGTGTTAACGTCCTGTTCTTCTCTGTGTAAAGTGTTAGCATCCTGTACTTCTGAGGTATTCTGTTTTTGGGATTAAATGTTTGTAAGACAAAGTTCTCTTTTATAAAACCTAGTGGCATAAGCGGTGATTGTTGCAGTTAACATCAAAGCCCCTCACCACACAATGGGAGTGATTGGTGGTATTTAGTGATGTGTTAGCTATACCAGCTAAATTATGTGGCAAATAGATACTGCCCCCCCCACCCCACACACACACACACACACACACACACACACACACCCACACATATACACACACACACACACACACTCCCCCAGTGAACATCACAGAGAGGTTTATTTAATAACAGCACAGTCAGGGTTTCACAGAACCAGGCTGCTATGTTATTTATTTTATGATTCTTCGGCTAACAAAATACAAATGTATTCTATGATTATTCAGTACTCAGCTAACAAAATACAAAGTAGGTTGGAATAAAACCACCAACTTCAATTAGGCTAACACTGCTACAAGAGAAACAAGTAATGCGGTAATGTGATTCCAGTTAATGTAACATAATGTAATGTAACACAATTAACATCCTGCAATGTAATGTAACACAATTAACATCCTGCAATGTAATGTAACACAATTAACATCCTGTAATGTAATCTGACACAAATAACATCCTGTAGTGTAATGTTATAGGCTAGCTGGGCAAGGAGAACTTTCAAATTATTTGTGCAAAACTCAGACAATGTGTCAAAAATAAATATTTTATATTCATAGATGACGTCTGGAACTTTATGTCATATAGAAATATGGTTAACAAACGAAGCGTGTTCCATGTTCTTTGTTGAACATATGAAACAGAATAGCAAGATATTAAATCCCATGCAAGTATTTTTCTGTACTGAAAGTAAACATTTCATAACATTTCATGACACACAGAGCAAGTACATAGTACCACTGATCCACTCTACTTTCTTTATGTTTCCTATATTTACAGTGCAAAAAGGATGTGACTGTACAGTCTTTTACCATTGACACCAGTTTCTATAATACTGCAATAGAAGAAATACATTCATGGAGCTAAGTAATAATAAAACTTGAGCTATTCTATGCATATGGTAAAATGAATAAATTAACTAAATGGCTTTAACTGAATTCTGAATGAGTGTGTTTATTGATATTGGGAATGAGCCCCAACTCACCCCCCCATGTATATATATATATATATATATATATATATATATATATATATATATATATATATATATATATATATATACTCAAAAATTAATTTCATAATTGAAATTATTGGGGCTACTGTCAGTAATAAACAAACAAAATGTTAAAGAAATGACATTGAACCAGCTCAAGTTAATAAGTGATCATCACTTTTGGCTTTTTTCAATGATCCTAACCTGAAACAAACACACAGCTTGAACAAGACTCTATACTCCCAGTTGCTTTGGATAAAGCTGGACATGGTAGGACGATACAGGATTTTTAACAGCAGACTAGTGGGAATTTCACTCAACTGCCAGCCTGTCCATATAATCTCAGATTATGGGAGTTGATAAACATGAGTGTGAGCTCTAGGGAGTTGTGCTGCTCACAGGTGCATGGAAACACAAACACTGCATGCGTTCACCGTGAGCACACTGTGGATATTTTCCTCATCCTTTAATTTTTTTTACCCAGTAACAAAAATAAGCATGACATGTCCACAATAAAAGTTCTCCCCCACAAAACAAGTTTCTCTTAAAAACCATCCAGGCTTTTCATAAAACAGGTCAAGATCATGCTTTGTTTAGAAAAGATTCCTTTGTCATCACATCTTCACGGTTTGGTCTCTCCGTAGCTGTCCTGATATGGAAATCAGCAGACTGCAGCAGTGCTAAGGTTCCCCTCGGACTCCGGTTCTCCGTCCAGCACGGCTGCGTGCGGCACTCTGGAGCTCCTGCTGTTGCACACATAAACGCACACATGGCTGGTCAATGCAGCTGCTCTAACAGGGCCCAAATGAGACATCTTCACTGCAGAACTAAAATAATATATTATTTTATAATAAAAGAATATTGTTTGTTTCATCCTGCTGTGCCATCATAACCTACAATACGACCAAGAAGTGAACTCGCCGTAATCGTGTTAACTAGACCCCTGATTTTCATGTTTCATGTGACTGTGGCTTCACAAAGTGCTAACCGTCAGACTTCTCTGTTTTTTTGCTGTGTACTGCTAAATTGCCTCCAGAGAATGCTTACAATGCACAGACTGAAGTTCAAATCAAACTAAAGGGCTGGGTAATTGTACTACATTGGCTAATCTAACCTGGACGATAATGAGGATTTCACATGAGACTAAAGTAACACTTCACAGTTTGCACCAGAGACCCGAATGTAGATGAGATGGCTAAATAGACCACTAATGGCCTGGAAATGCCATAAGCTAAAATAACCCACTAATGTGTTCTTTATCATGGCTAACAAGGATCTCATGTAAGCAACACCCACAGCTCACAAACAAGGACTGCGGAGGAGAGGTTCTGCTGGAATTGCTCGGGTCAGTGGGTTTTTTTTCTCTCTGCATATTTTGATGTTGGGAATTTCATAATTTGGCTTATCTCCTGAACTCTGATTCCACGTGTGAATCAGACTGACAAGCGTTCTGGGTTCATCCGAGAATCCAACTGCATTTGCGTATGGAGAGACACTGACTGTTTCTTCAACGAATCCAGTGTCCTATTTGAAATCAAAATTAATAAAAGTCATGATTCCAAAACGACATGGTTAATATTTGATCAAAGGAATATAAAAACTCCACCTGTTAAATGATGGAAGTGTTTAATTTCCTCTGGGTAAAAGGCTGTTAAACTTTATTTAGGCAGAAAGATGAAGTGTTTGATAATTATCCTTTTCTTACATGAGGAATGACTACGTGTTGCAGTGAGCATTTTGCTGGAAGGGGTACCAGACTGGCATGAAACTGAAGTGTTCTTCACTGTGGGACTGAAGTGTTCTTCACCGTGGGACTGAAGTGTTCTTCACCATGGGACTGAAGTGATCTTCACAGTGGGACTGAAGTATTCACCATGGGACTGAAGTGTTCTCCACCATGGGTCTGACGTGTTCTCCACCATGGAACTGAAGTGTTCTCCACCATGGGACTGAAGTGTTCTCCACCATGGGTCTGACGTGTTCTCCACCATGGGACTGAAGTGTTCTCCACCATGGGTCTGACGTGTTCTCCACCATGGAACTGAAGTGTTCTCCACCATGTGACTGAATTGTTCTTCACCATAGGACTGAAGTGTTCTCCACCATATGACTGAATTGTTCTTCACCATAGGACTGAAGTGTTCTCTACCATGGGACTGAAGTGTTCTCCACCATGGAACTGAAGTGTTCTCCACCATGTGACTGAATTGTTCTTCACCATGGGACTGAAGTGTTTTCCACCATGGGACTGAAGTGTTTTCCACCATGGGACTGAAGTATTCACCCTGGGGTTGAAGTGTTCTCCATCATGGGACTGAAGTGTTCTCCAACATGGAACTGAAGTGATCTCCACCATGGGATTTAAGTGTTCTCCGCTATGGCACTGAAGTGTTCTCCAGAATGAGGTTAAGTTACATTTCTGTAGCACCTTTAATAATCCCAAGGCCACTTTACAAAACAGTTAAGTGTGAGATAATTCTATATTTTTATGGTCCTATAGGTTTTAAAATGTAATGTCTCCTACTTAAAGTGATTTTCTTGTTTACTTTGTATTTCCTAAGTCCTCCTGGTTTATTCCCTCGTCTTTTATTCAACTATGATTCTGCATCCTTGGGCATATTAATGTATTTGCACAATACGAGTTTATCCGCATCAACCGTAGCTATTCCAAGAAGTTTCATGCAAGCTTGGGCCCCACCCCCCCAACAGCTCTGCCACGGGGCAGAGGAGGTGGTGCAGTTCACAGAACTCAGAGAGAGTCCGTGTGCACCGCAGTGACGGAGGACATGGGGACCTTCGATCTCCAACAGCTTTGCAGCGATAAGAAAAGAAAGCGTGAGAGAGAGGGAGAGAGAGAGAGAGAGAAACAGAAAGATAGAGAAAAGTGATACGCTGCCCTTGGATAAAAAGACTTAAGAGGACTTATTAAAAGATTCAAGACGTCTTACTTTCAGGATTCACAAAATTAAACCCTCTAATAACCCCTTTCCCAGTGCCAAAAGAAAAATTCCAACAGAGTTTGGAATATTGTTCCGTGAGCTTTTGCTTCACCTCCCCTGTTCCCAGCTGTAAAAAAGTGAACCACAAAGAGAACATGGAGCAGCGCGAGACGACATGGCCACTGTTCGTGTAATGAACATCTACCGATGGGGGAATATACTGTGGGAGGAGTTTGTGCTTTCACCAATACCAGTATTTATTATACCAGTTTATTTTTTTACAGTTAAAACCTTTTTTAATGACTTTCATTTCAGACTGAATTTAACTGAGCACGATGTTAAATTCCCAGTTAGAATAAACTGTAAATAGCCTGTTTCTGACTGCATTAACACCTTTGTTCCAACTTGGGATGCTGTTTTCCTTGGAGTTCCTTTAATTCAAGTCTCTGCATGACATCATCTCCAGAGAGGCGACACAGTGTAACCACCTTTAAACCCAGCTAATTAGCCCTAAAGATAGATCAACTAAATTTGCACACGGTCCACAGAGTTTCGTCCTCCTGCACTGCCCCAGAAGAGAGCCCCGGCCACCACTCTTTGGACGGAGCGAAACCCCACCTGAATCGGTCCTAGGGGGCGGAGAATGCTAAGGTTCGGGGGGTGGGGTCAGGGCCAAGAGGGCGGGGTTACCTGCTACTGCGAGCGGTCGGGCTCGATCCTGGTCTCTCCGTTCTGCTTGTCGGCGCCCGCGTTCTGGGAGATGTGCGTGGACATGGTGGCAGCCTGCACCACGGACTTGAAGCTACGCTTGCGCTTCTGCACGTTCTGCTCTGGGTGGAAGATGATGACGTACACTTTGGGGATGTAGAGCATGCCGAGAGACACAGAGGCGCTCAGGCTCATGGACACGGTCAGCGTGGTCGTCTGGATGAACATCTGCAAGCCACACAGCAATCACAGACTTGAGCCATCTGTGGCAGGGGCCTAATCCAGCAACCCCGCTCAGGGCCACGCTGAAGGACGCATCTGTCCACGTATTTTACACATCGTCTTTACCAGAATTAATTTCAATATTAAGATGATTGTCAACCAAGAACAGACCATGCTTTTGATAACTATTTGTTTTACATCTGCTGTAATCGTCAGTACAGTGTTTTAAAGGAATTTGGATGTATTTATTTTGTGATTGTTTCTGATTCTGTTCTATATTGTGTTTGTATTTCTATAATGTTCTGATTGTCTCTGCAACTGTTCTGTGATTACTTTATTACCCATTCATGAGGAGTCCATGCTGTTTAGATTTTTAACAACCACAACTCAGATCATTAGCTAATTATCTAACACATCATGAGTTGATTCAGAACTCATACACAATTTACAACAAGAAAAACATTCGGTGCAGGAGGTCTCTCAGCACTGAGACCAGGAAACATTCTTCATTTAAAATATTTACATTGGCAAATCAGGTCAGAGTTGAGTAATTTACAAAGAAAATGACTGACACACCTTCACTAAACACCTCAGAACAGGCAGGTTGGGTCTGCTAGTTTGCTGGGATGTATTTGTGCAAATATATAATAGTCATTATAATAATATAGAGGGGAAATGTATTGTATAAAAATATATTAGTAATGCTGCTTTAAAAAACTACACCTGAATCTTGGGATAACAATTTTCAAATCTGTTTAACAAATGTAATCCTAGGGACTATAAATAAATATAAATGGTGGCAACAAATTCAGCACGTGGTGAGTTCACATTGACAAGAACTAATGTGATTTTATCCAGTTAGAATTTAAGTGGCATTTGACACCTGTGGGCAGCAAGAATCCATTTCCTGCATCCTCGCCGTTCTTCCGTCCTTTTATGGTAAAATGTCTTTCTGTTTCAAAACAGGCTCTCTCAAACAGAGTTTAGCTACCTATTTTTAAAACACATCTCAGTTATCGGAATCTGCTGGTAAAAGCGTCGTGTTCCTTGAAAGCCGGCGATGGGCACAGAAATGCTGCATGTCCACAGACATCAGGCTGTGTGATGGACGCCGCACGTGCCGCTCTAGGAAACACTGCGTGCAGCGTCACCATGGTGATAAAGAGGCTGCAGGCCTCGCCAGTGGGATCCACCTGGCCGAGGGGAAGCACAGCTGAGCGGGACTGAGCAGGACTGAGCAGGACTGCATCTCGGAGTTCCTGTCGGCGCCTGCTCTTAGCTTTATTAAGATGGGCAAAGGCACCGTGTCTCCAGCTCCCCCTCATTTCTCTTATCTGTCTCTCCCCACAATTAAAACCCCTGGCTGCTATGAAGGAAAGCCTTTGTCTCCGTGTCATGGTGTGTCTTCGGGAGATAAAGAGGAGGAGGGGGCCGCGTCTCTCATCCCTCTCCGTGTTTGCTCACCGCCACACAAAAGGTCTCGTCGGGAAGAGGAATTGTGCGAGGTACAACTTTGCCTCGTTATCGCGGCTCTGGCAGGTAGCCGCTCACTCGAGCGCAATTCATATTCAAATGACATGCCGCATAATGTTTTCACTTGAGGTCTTAACTAGTCGCTAACCCAGTCGTCTGATGAGCCTGAGCTATGGCGGAGCTGCTGCAGGAGTCTGGGTAGCTGCTCCTTGAACTAACGACTCCCCCTGTGCGCAGGTGCGCGCGCCATGCAACTGCGTTCGCATTCCCAAAGCAGCAAGGATGACACGACGCATGCACGCGCCTGCAGAAAGCTTTACACTTCACCACAGAGCGCAAGTGAATAGTACAGCGCTTCCTCACAGCGCACGCTATGTTTATGTTTATTTTATTTTATTTGCACATTAATAATAATGGAGGAGATGAAAAGCTTAATGAGATTTCAGTCTGAGCAGCATGATTCATGCCCACCACCTGGCACACCACGACAAACACCCCACCCAGGAGACTGAATGCAGCGTTCGGCACGCCCATCTCGGCCTGCCGGAGGCGTAGCGCACCGTCTTCAACCGCCGCAAACGCTAACGCCACCTGGGACCACCACCTGGGACCACCACCCGGCTAGCTCACCTTCTCCGTGGACTGCGCCGTGCCGAAGAAGATGGGCACGAAGGCCAGCCAGACGATGCAGGTGGTGTACATGGTGAAGCCGATGGGCTTGGCCTCGTTGAAGGTCTCGGGGACGCCGCGGCTCTTGACGGCGTAAACGGTGCAGGTGACCATTAGCACGATGCTGTAGCTCAGGCAGCAGATGAGCGACAGGTCGGACATGTCGCACTTCAGGATGCCTCGGGCCAGCTCCGGGTCGGGCGGACGCAGCTCCTCGTAGTCGACGATGGTGTGGGGCGGCACCACCCCGAACCAGATGAACACCCCCACCACCTGCACGGGGGTGGAGATCGGAGGTGAGCTACAACAGCGGGATAACGTAACGGTGCACAAGGAAGTTCTCTCTCGTAACTCAGGCCTGGGACACCTGTTGTTGGGAATGTTTCATTGTTAATAATGTTTCTCTGTGTTTCCCTGGGTGTTGTCAGTCTCTTGTTTTTCATCTACTGCCTATCCATTATGTTGACTGTCACTTATTAAATACTGCCTGTGTCTCATCCGTCACCATAACCTGTGGACACTTTATTTCATGCCTGTTGGCAATCAAAAAAGACTCTGATATTGTGAGATTATATTAATACTGTCAGGGTTTAATGGTCATAAAGTTTCTGAGGCAAGCAAGTGGCCACAGTCTGACTAAATGTCATTAAATGTGGACAGATGCGCAGCTATCAGCACTCAGACAATGAGTCTGCAGTCAGTGGAATTGAACCATGACACAATTCCATTCAATCAATCCCAGTAATGCTCAGTTTGACTCACACACTTCAGTCTATTTACATTTGTGTAATTCGTTCTGTGTATTTAGTTAGTAACGCAACCTTGCTCATATACTGTTCACAGGAAGGTTTTATTTTGGTCACGGCCTGTCCTGTCACCGCCCCCGGCACGAATGCGGTGAAATAAACGACCATGTGTTCACATTTGTCCTGGAGTGCAGAACACCATTATCCTGCAACCATGGCTGGTCACCTCACACTACAGGCAGCACCTGCATGGTGCAAGGTCAGGAAGAGGAGATCCGCCCTCCTCACCTGCTCCTCACAGGAACTTGCCCACCAGGGCGGCGCCGCACCTGTTCACGGGTGCACGCCGGCTGGAGCCGGAGACTTCTGGAAGAAAGTTCCAGGGTGGGGGGAGGGGACGCCGTACAGCAGCATGTTGCCGTGGAGACAGATGGTGCTGTCACAATACGCGACAGAATTGCGGGGCAATCATTTGGACTCGCTGACACCTCCACCAGCGTGCGCTGGGGGCGGGGCGAGAAATCACCCCGCTGTCAATCATTCCACCTCCAGTGAGCTGATAATCCCCTGTCCCCAGCACCCCACTTCTACTGACTTATCATAAGATCAAGCCACAAGCTATAATAACATTTCCTGCAAGGAAAAATAAGCTAACGTCAGCAATAATGAGAACATACTTAGCACCTGGACCTTTCTGTGGGTGGCGGAAGAAGGGCTTTGTTCTTTGTTCCTGTCACGTTAGTCACACGTCTGTGGCAGATGTTAACACAGAAGTCTCTGCCGCTGCGTGTTCGCAGAGTCAGATGGGCGGTGCTAGGCACTCAGGCTGATGAGATGTGCAGACAGCTTAGCGGCATCCACCACATGCCAACCTCCACACAACCACGCGAGATGCCCAAATAAGGCTTGTGAAATGGTCTTTGTTTTATGTTTTTTTTTTTTCACTGTGTTTGTGTTCAATAAAGGTCCAGCTTGCTCAGCACAGCTCAACACAGACTGAAGTTCCTCACAGAATGCACTAGGAGAAGGTGAGGCTTGTTGATGAGATGCTGTACATGCTATTGGGTCAAACCAGAACACTGATAAAACACCAATATGCCTTCTGGGTCCGGTGTTACACAACCTAACTGAATACACCTGGTTTTACTATCCAGATGTTCCTAAAATCTTGTAAATGGTCACTGGGAACGCAACTGAGGTCCCAGGCAAAGCTGAGAAGAATCGTCCAATCTCTCACCTGAAAAGAGATGAGGATGAAGGTGATGACGAGTTGCGATGTAGGACTGATGAACCTGGGGGGCGTCACCGACTTCTTGCCCTGCTCGAAGATGCGGTAGATGCGGTTGGTCTTGGTGAGCATGGCCGAGTAGGTGATGCACATGCCCAGTCCGAGCAGCAGCCTGCGGAAGGCGCAGACGACGGCGCCGGGCTCGGCGATCATCAGGAACGTGATGAAGTAGATGAGGAAGATGCCTGTGAGCAGCACGTAGCTGAGCTCCCGCCCGGCCGCACGCACCATGGGCGTGTCGTTGAAGCGGACGAAGGTGATGATGATGGAGAGCGTGGCGATGATGCCCAGCACGGCCAGGAAGACGGGCACGACGGCCCAGGGCGAGTACCACTCCAGCTTGATGATGGGCGTGGGCCTGCACCCCGTGCGGTTGAGCGTGGGCCGCGTGTCGAACGGGCAGGTCTCGCAGGTGAACTCGTCGGCCTGGTAATGGTAGCCGTCGCACAGCTCGCAGTGCCAACAGCAGGGCACGCCCTTCACCATCTTCTTCCTCTCGCCTGGCCGGCAGGGAAAGCTGCAGACGGAGGGGGGGGTCTGGCGGTCGCCTTCAGACCACTGCATCTCCTCCCTCTGATGGGAACAAAAGCGTGGCAGGTTGACGGGGTGCCCGCTACGATCAACAGGAAGTCACACAATGACCCACAGGAAATCACACTATTGACCAAACAGGAAGTCACGCAATGACCAACAGGAAATCATGGATACTGTTGTGAGGAAACATACGGACATTTTTTGCCTTTAGATGCATTTCAAAGGGAAAATGAGAATGAACCAGCATGCACTGCATATCTGCTACACTATGGATCAAATGCATCACCCTTGCCCAAGGTGGCAGAGTCCAAGCACAATGTGGCAGAGCGCCTCCAGTGCCACGCCCACCTCCAGTGCCACACCCACCACCAGTGCCACACCCATTTTACCCATGCCACTGATCCACAGCTCTTCAGCTGAATGCAGCTCTTTCCACTGAGCTATTATTATGTATTATTATTGTTTCTGCTGTGCCAGCGTGACGTCTAATACAGCAGTCCACCCGTATCTGCCGGGAGCAGACACAGAGCCCCCCCACACACTGCAACTGTGGATAGCAGCAAAACCCAGTATACACAACACATACCTGTGACAACATTTAATTTAGACATTAGGCACAATACGATATTAACAAAATAGCACAATTAAAACAATATAGCATAATAAACATTTGTAAAAATAAAAGCATATAGTCTGTTATTACTGTGCCAGCCAGGTATTTGTTAATACTGCTCATTCTCTCTGTGTAGTCCCTGGTGCGGCATGAAAGCTTTTCTGTCAGTAGAATACATGATCTTAGCCATTTGAAGTTCAATGTAAAATGCAGAGGAAGCAGAGCAAATGTATAGAGCCATAAAATACAAACACACACACATTGAGCCGAAGGTTATTTGTCCACTGGCCAATGACTTTGTATCCTGGGTTGCTTGTGTTGGTCATTTGATACTGAAAGATGTCGTAGCGGCCTGGAGCGTCTCCGTTCTCGTTGAAGAGAACGCCAGTTCCAGCACTACCTGCAAGAGCCAAACCAGAACTCACCATTCACATTTAACGTGCTTTAGCCAAAATATCATAGACATATAGATTCTATTATTTGTCTCATTTCTGAACATAACACACACTGAATGGATGAATAAGCACATAAAATGATTTGAGATGGGCACATCTATATGAAACGTGTTAACCTACACCTCAAAGCCTACAGTACACAGCACTAATCCTGTTCTCACGTTTTTTTTTGTAGCCCAACCCAAAAGAGCGACTTTCCCATTACTCCAACCCCTAACTGAGAGCGCGGACCCACAGGGATAACTGTGTTATCACCTGGAAACTCAAACCAGCCCAGGCTGCCACCACAGGCGTGCGAGAGCTCCCTAACTCCTCCAGGGGTGCAGAGCATTCCCAGCTCCCTTCTGCCCCCCACCAGCTGCCCTAAACATGCTTGGATTGATCACCCATTCATGCATACTTTAAACTGTATAAATATTACATACAGAGGGCCCTATTTTTGGCCCTGATCGTGTTTTCAAAGTGAACATGGAGGAAACAGCGGAGGAGGTGGGTGTGATGGTGAGGGGCCTCTCGGGGCCAATGTGCCTACAAGCATCACACAGCCCCAGCTACCCGCCCACACCCCAGGTGGATCAACTGCTTTATGTCAATTACTCTGCACTGATTTCACAAGACGAGAAGTCCCTGTTCGTTCTGATATGTGGTTTCAAACACAAGAAAAACACAAAAGGAAAAGCTTCCATTCAATTTTGGTTTTCATTTCATTCCATCATTCCTTGGTGGAACAATTTCCCCTTCCAAAATAATGTAATCCTGGTTCTGGCGTTGTCCTCTGGGATTTCACTCACCAAACACAAGAGCAGGACAAGATGGTTTTTTTGCAGTGAGAGTTGCACTAGGACACAGGCCACAAATAGAAAATTCTCTTCATAAAAACCTTCCATAAAGAACTTCTCTTGCCAAGTGCAGCTAGAGAAATATCATTTCTGAACTGCTGGGGGACAAGGAAACCCAGAGAAGGATTAAAGATTATGCCAGAGAGTGAGAGAGAGATGCGCTGCAGACATAAAGCAGGGTTGCCCTCTATTTGTTAAAGTTGCACCCACAGATGAAGTGCTCCAGCAAGGCAGCCCAGAAGACCCAGTGTGCTACACCAACCTGCTGACCTGCAGGTCATCCTGTGCTGCCCAAAGCACAAAGCTCAAACCTGCTGTCTCACAGCTCATATGGAACATATTACTGGTCCTACCACTCCATCAACAGCTCATCATCTCAGAATCAGACACAGTTGTCAGTGTTTTCCAGTTAGACTGCTGTGTTTTCAGGAGAGTATGGTGGTGGATGGTGGAGGATAGACACTATCTGGAGTATGGTAGAGTATGGTGGAGGATAGACACTATCTGGAGTATGGTAGAGTATGGTGGAGGATGGTGGAGGATAGACACTATTTGGAGTATGGTGGAGGATGGTGGAGGATAGACACTATCTGGAGTATGGTAGAGTATGGTGGAGGATGGTGGCATATGGTGCACATGGGGCAGTCATGGCCTGGTGGTAGGGAACTGGTCTTGTGACCGGAGGGTCGTGGGTTCGATTCCCAGACCTGAGGCCATGACTGAGGTTTCCTTGAGCAAGGCACCTAAACCCAACTTGCTCCTCGGGCGCCGGGCTAGGGCTGCCCACCGCTCTGGGCAGTGTGATCCACAGCCCCCTAGTAATCACTAGTGTTTGTGTGTGTATGTGTGTTCTAACTGCACAGATGGGTTAAAAGCGGAGGACAAATTTCGACTGCGGTGTAAAAATCACAATTGACAAAATACGGCACATTTACATTTTATATGGCGCAGTATGAGAGTATGGTGGAGTATGGTGCAGTATGGTGGAGTATGGTGCAGTATGGTAGGTTGTATAAAAAAGTCAGATTTTATTGTGAAAAGATAATTAATCTATGCCAGTGGTGTTGTGTTGTGTTATAATTATTGTGTGTATGGGTATGTGCAGCACACGCAGTGCAGCATCGCCTGTGTGGCCCGACTGCCTGCGATGGTGATCTGGGCTCACCGTTGAAGTTGACGCTGCGGATATAGGTGAGCAGGGAGCGTCCCTCCACCGGGTCCATCTTGTCGCAGACGCCCGCGGCCCCTGGACACAGGTCCACGTGCATGTTGTGCAGGGCGTGGGCCATTGCGTACACGGCGTCGATCACAAACTGTACCTTCCCCTCCTGCTCATATGGAGAGTCTCGACCAATCCTCTCATTACCTGGGAGAGAGAGAGAGAGAGAGAGAGAGAGAGAGAGAGAGAGAGAGAGAGAGAAACTGATATGTGGAGCAACAGGGGAGAAGTAAAACTGGAAAACTGAGGTAAGACTGAGAAACTGAGCAGGTTTAGAACACTAGGATAAAAAATTTAAGGTCTTTGAAGTTACCTGTCACCATCATGAGCATCAAATTCTTCATTTCAGGATTTTACTGGTCCTTGTCCATCCTGTATGTCTCTCTCTCTTCCTCTCTCTATCTCTCTCTCTTCCTCTCTCTCTCCCTCTCTCTCTTTCTCTCACTCTCTCTCTCTCCCTCCCCTCTTTCTCTTAAATTCATGTTCAACAATCCCTCATTGGCATAAATATTACAAATCACATCATTGCCAAAGCTAATAAATAAGTCAAATAAATAAGTCAAATAAATAAGTCAAATAAATAAGTCATTGGCAGAATTCTGTTCACTCCAGTCCCAGTACATATGGCACTTTACTGCTGTCAGTGAATTTACTGAAACTGCCTAACGTCTTATGGATTGCATTTCTTTCTGAGCTGTATATGGGCCGCCCTGTAAGGAAGTGGTGCTTTTTCTGCACCACTCCCAGCTCACAGTGCGAACTGGAGCAGTTTGTCTCCTCCGGAAAGCAGAGTCTGCCCACAGAGTCTCCATAACCTTCTCTCTTTCCCTTCCTCCCACTCTCTCTTTCTCCATCGAATCGATCAGATCAGCCTCACCTGTGCATTTCTTCTTCTCAGGGTCGAGTTTGATGCCTGGCCGCGTCAGTTTGCACCTGAAATCGTCTTCCCAGAACTCGGCGAACCAGATGTTTCTGCGGTTGTTCTCCAGAGAGCGGGATATGAAGTACTGATCGAACCCTGAGCAACACCGAAAGTAAACAGGCTCATATGTATAACAGCGGAAGTGTCAAAGTTTATCACATATCAAAGTTTTGGCAATAGATATTTTCATATTTAATAAAAATATAAAAATTTTAAACTTTGAAAGTCTGAAAGTTGATCAGATATGTTTCAAAGCTTACATGACAAGTAAACAAATGGTCTTACGTGTACAGACAGCAATAAAACTAAATTCCAATGTATAGTGGGTTGTCGATAATAACTGTAAAATCCGATGGGCTCCAACAAATAAGCTTGTGGTTCGGTCCTTACCATCGATGGACGCCCTCTTGGGCAGGATGGTGACCGCACCTTCCGCCACGTCCTCGTGATCCAGGATAGGGGAGCTCTTGGCACCCCAGCTGTCCGAGCCCACGAACTTAAAATGGCCAGTGAGGTTTGCTTTTCTAGCAGCTCCCAGCACCTGCCTGTGCAAACCAGGACGGAGAATCAGATTTGGCAGCAAGATCAAAAATTGTGAAAGGGGAAATAAAAAAATCTCTAAAACTCTCTAAAATAGTGAGTGGAATTTTCAAAGTAGACCACATATGTACATCTTAACATAAAATGTGAAACAAATATGCTAATATAATAGAAGTGAAGATCAACAGAGTACAGAATCATGGGAAATAACGTAGATTCCACAGCGGTTTGTGCGGCAAAAGTTCTGAGTACTTTGGGTTCATTGGTGCTTGTGCTGTGAACTGTTCAAATCACACTCAGAACAAGGGTGGACATGTCTTAAAATTCCCAGCAGGCCTCTGTGTCCTATCTCGCTAATGAGCGGCCATATTGATTCAGCTGAGCCACTGAATGAACTGCAGTCAGCAAGGGCAGACAGCGAACAGCTTGCTAACAAATCGGAACGGGCCTGTTCTAATTTGAGTCCTCAAAACAGGAGAGAACGGGTCTCTTACAGTGGCATCTAATTACGCCTTGTTTGAATTCAGCTACAGTGCCAGAGTTAGCACCAGTTCTCACCACCTCAACAGGCTCTGCATGTCCACAGTGCTGTGCGTTTTAATAAGCCCACAACTTCAGCACACCTGTGTCTACGGCAGCAGCATGCAGGGTCTGTCGGCCATGAGCCGCATGCTTTAAAGGCTCAGTCAGGCGCTACTGTGCACCGCTGCTCTGTCTTCCCATAATGCAACACCAGCCTCCTAACAACAGCCTCGCTCAAAGACCACAGCTAACACAACGCATCCGTGGTTTTTTTTTTCCAGGAGTCAAACCAGATTATTTTCAGAAGTCAGCCTCAAGTTCACAATTTTACATTTGGCGTATTGTATCAAACGGCAGGTGCGTGTCTGCGTTTGAAAGTGCGTGACCCTCCGTGCCAGAGAGGCGCCTTGAGTCTCTGCATCTCTCCGGCGTTGTTTGGGCTTGCCACGCTTCCGCCACTGAGGCTGCCACGGACCCACACGAGACAGCAGATCCTGACTTGAACATCAGATCTGCGTAGTGAACCGGGGAGGGGCAGGTGGAGCTGAGGTAACAGCGGGAGGTTGGGGGATGGGGGATGAGGTGGGGTGAGATAGACAGACCTCACACTCATGAGCAGACACACTGACATTTAATGGTCAGGGTACAACACACACTGTGGGCTGGGTCAAACAGCATTGCACAAATTGTGTTCGGGTGGCGATGTCTGAGAAACATCCAAAATGTGTGATTTTTTCGCTTGTAAGCGAGAGCAAGTGAGAATGAGAGGAAAAACCAAGAAGCTTTTCTCGGCTGGAGATGGAGAGACACAAAAGCACAGAAATACCGAACCATGAGGCCAACCTTAAACTAAGCCACAATCTCACCAAACCTGGGACTAATACCTATCCATAAAACGTCCAGATGAATCAACTGCTTCTCTACTGGGTGATGGTCAGTGGGGAGTGGGATAAGACCTGAGGTTTCATGATCTTCTCTTTCTGTAATTTCTGTGCTTAATATGGTTTCAGAACTTCATCAGAAAATCAAAGGGACTCCTCCTGAATTATGTTTGCCAGGGTTTTAATGCAAATGTGTGGGGTCGTTTTACCTGCTGTGACACATTAGCTTTGCATTGGGCTTTCTAGGTTGTCTTTATTTTAGCTGTAACAGATAAGATCCTGGGTCAGTGAGGACACATAATCCACAAACGTCCTAGGTACTGTTGCAACATGGTCATATTTATGACAATATCAGTGAATTTCTTTACTCGATCATAACAACACAACCCATTCCAGATTTGTTTTCATCCACTTCTTAGGAACTGTCTGAAAATATTTTATATGTGAGACATATACAATTATTTTGTCTGTTTTTTTAGTTGATGTGACAAAAAAACAATCTTAAAAATCTTAAAAAGTTCTTAACCTGTAACAACACTATTGAAAATTTAAAGCCTAATTATCTACTGAACTGGCTTAAAATCAAAGTCAAAATAAAGTTTTTGGAGACATTTCATTTACTGCTACAAAATACCTAATCTCATTTAAAATACCGTTGACCCTTTTTCAAAATGACAGGTGATTAGCACCTGATCGGATCTAAGCTGCCGGTATCTAAAGCATCTTGGTGAAAAAAAATGTTGTTGAAAAAAGTCACTTTGTTTTGCTTGAACTTTTTTTTTTCATTTTCTTTATTCACTTTCATGCTGTTACCGCTGTGCAGCCTATTGTGAATTGTGAATTGTATGAAATCCTTCAGAATTTCAAGTAAGCTTCACTTACTTGATGTCGTCCTCGTTGGCAAAGATGATGACCCCCCGGGCGTTGGGAGTCTCCATTAGTCTTTTAATGATCTTGTCAAACTCCCCAGGTTTAGGGTCCCTGGGGATCTTCATAGACTGGGCAATGCACAGGCCTCCTGTGTCAGGGGGTGCAAAAGATGGACACTAATGCCAAAATATGTCTCCCTGAAGGTGACCCAGTCCAATTTATATTAATGACTCCAGAGAACTCGAAGCTGGCAGATGGGTAGAAATGCATGCGTCCATCTCAACCACGTTCTTTCTCCACACCCCTGGCTCTGTGGGACGTACAGTACTGCATGGGTTATTAATAGGTCCTCTAATTTGGTTCGGTCAAGACACAAAAAAAAGTCTCTGTCTCAGGAGTGGGCAGACAGAGGAGGAATGAGACATGTGATCCGATCATGGAGGACTACATTACAACGTACATTCACACGCCGTCTGCCGAATCCAGGGCCCGGTGATTAGCTGTCTACTCTAGAGCTCTAGGGTTAAAGGTGAGGTGAAGGTGGTTCAGGAAATGTTGAAGTCAGTGTTTGGACTGAGATGGACACTCCTGCTCTATGGGGCAAAGGCAGATAAATTACATGTCATTCCAGGAAACCAATCAGTGTACCTTTTGAACACTATTATACCTTGATTTTTAATTCATTATAATGCAAAATGGGTTAAAGGAATACTATACGAGTGAAGTTTAATTCTCAGGATTTTCCAGCAGGATGAGAGCAGGACAAACCATCCAGCCTATGGAGATCTAACTTCATATAGTGCACCTGACTCAGCCAGTCAGCCTCTTCAGATCGAATGCAAATTTATACAGATAAAGCCAGATGTCACATCAGGGCTGGCACATGTTACAGCAGGAGTGTCAAGTAAGGAGTGTTATTTAAGGAGTGTTAGAGTGTTAGGAGTGTTACACTGAGCTTGACCTAAAGCTGAGAAACATGCTAGCACATCAGTGGAGAAGTGCACCTTTAACCTATGACCTCTGCAGGACAGAGGGTGAGATCTCCCTCGGGCTGCTCCTCACAGGAACGTACCTGCCTCCCGAGAGATCTGCACGAAGGCGTCCACGCCGCTCTCTCCATAGTTGCCCTCCGACGCAAGCGTGGACACGTAGTTCCAGCCCAAGGCCTTCACGATGTCCACCATGGCCTGTGCTTGGTACGAGTCCGGCGGCACCACCCGCGAGAAGAAATCGTAGCGGTTGTTGTCGCTGAGCTCTGGTGCTGTGGATGCGTAGCTGATTTGAGGGATCTGACCACAGGACACCATACAAATACATCAATGCATCACCATTACAAAACAACAACAAAAGGCACCTTGGAAGCTGCACTATGTTAGTTTTCAACATACATACAATCATCACCAGTATTAATAGAAACTACAACTTTGTATTTACAATCATTGGTTACTTTTCCAGGTATATAATATTGCTGCATTTTACAGACTGTGTTCAATAAACCATAACCCATCTAATAGGTGCAATTTATGGACTGTGTACAATAAACTGTAACCCATCTTACAGCTTCTAGAGACCATGTACCATAAACTGTAGCACAGCTGTTGCCCTGCACAGTTGGTTAGCCAGCTTCAGCCCCTGTTGAGCACATGTTTCATTTCATCCAACCATATTAGAAATCTTGGGAGCATTTTTTCTGGTAAATATATTCTAAGTATGTTAGAATTGCTTGAAGTACATTGAGGTATAATGTCAGTTTTTAACTGTTAGGTGTATTACAACCTTCTCCCAGTATAATCAGTTTGCAGTCAAAGGTTCTTACACTGCTAAATGAAAAAGTAGTTTCATGTAGTCTATGTGGCAATGATTGAAACTGCTGTGTATAAGTGAGCATGATTCAGTTACATTACTCCATATGTGGCAGCAGTGTGGCCTTTACATTCCCAGCTAAGAGTTAAGCCTGCCTTGTAATTTTTTAAAATACTGACAGCTTTGTGTTGACCACACTCACAACCTATCGGCCATGTTAATTGTCTTTTGGTGTGTTTTAATCCAATGCTATCGGGCTCTGGGATTTTAATATGGCTGCTGGTTCCGAGTAATACACTTCATGAATGACACAGATAAGCCTCCCCTAGAACAGATAAAAGCCCACAAACGAGGGTTCAGACACAGCCTTCTCTCACGAAGAACAAAAAAGAGGGCCGTCCCTGTGGCAGCTGCTGTGTCAGCAAACACGGCCAGACTGTTCATAACCTTGACAACAGCTCAAAGACCCCAATTTATTCCACTCCTCAGTGTGGGGGCACAGCGGGTGGGCGGGGCCTCACATTGCTCACACTATCGTATCGGCTGGATGTAAAAGAGCCAAACTAACTCTGCCGTATTGTTAACGCCCCCAGAAATGTAAAAAATGTGGGTCAGAGACAGGAAGGAACCCAGGTGTGTGTACGAGAGAGCACATGGAGGGAAAGACACAAGAGGAAGCCATTTGACAGATTATCTATTGAGGATTAAAGTGGTTTTAGTCAAATGAAGTGGAACTCAGTGGGGCAGAGGCAGAGCTGTAGGGTACAGGGTTGTGGGGGTGGGCTGTCAGGCCTTTCAGAAACCCCCACACAGACGTCTGCTGCTACACCAGGTACATTTGCTGCTAAAACTCCATCTGCTAGACTTTGAACCGTAACTTCTTATATTCACAGATTACATCAGAACACAAACATTTGATCGTTTTAGTCTACACATGCACACAGGCACACACGCGCAGCTGTGACAACACCAACAACATATACATGGAATTTTCTCAAAGTTGCAAACCTGGCTGTATAAATCACAAGTAGCTTTACAGAGCATCAGCAGAAATCTACACAGATCAAGATCAGACAGTTGAATTGCTCTAAATACATGCAAAACATTCAGTTCTAACAGCACTCTGTGCGAGCACCGCTCTGGTTGGCTGAGAAAGTCCGATCAGTCTTTTAATCATAGTAATGGGTCCTGTCTGGGGTCCTCCCTCAGGCGTGGTTTGTCCTGCTAGTGTTGATAAAGAGTCATGATTTCTTTCTTATGCATAGAACTATTGTATTGTGAATGTGAATCCCGTCATTCACTCTGTGTATTGCACTTTATATGGGTGTGTGTGTGTGTGTGTGTGTGTGTGTGTGTGTGTGTGTGTGTGTGTGTGTGTGTGTGTGTGTGTGTGTGTGTGTGTGTGTGTGTATGCATGCATAATATTGTGCTGGCTGTGTGTTTCTATGTGTGTTCATTTTTGTATTTTTTGCAGTCGTGTGTGGAAGCATGACCACATTTTTCTTGCATATCTATCTGTCTGTCAGTGCACCTCTGTCTAGTTAGACCTCCCCTCTGGTAATCCACAACATCTACTCTGCTGCCCTTACTGCTATCCATAATTCATTGTCTACAAGCAATCTGAAGTTCAAATGAAGTCTATGCATGCTCAAACTTCTTTTGGGTGAGCTGGATCTCAGCCCAGATTCAAAGCAGACTTGCAAAGCCTCGGATGCACCCTACAGCAGTAGTTATAATAATTAATTAGGCTGATATGGTAATTAGTGGCTTTAAACACACCGCATATACCCCCAAGACAAACCCTGGATAAAAACATTGCTCAACAGTCTTATCAAAGTGGACAAAACAGTTTGAATATTCTACTTTTAATCAATGTTTTTCAAAGCAGTGACATGGAACATCTTGCCTTTGGGAGCGCACCCAGTAAAATATAGTGTGGGCTGTGCCATGAGCCCTCCATGACCAAAGGGCAATCTAGGGTTCCATGTGCACCCAATGGCAAAGGGATTATATGTTTACTGGGTGGTAAATTCGAGCAGAGAGTGTCTGTTCTCCATCATGATGTGCATATGAACATGCCACACGTGACAAGAAGTAAAGCAAGCAGAAATATTTCAAGAATATTTGCCAAATGTTTATTTTACACAGAAACATACTTGTGTTATGTAATCAAAACATTATTTAATCATTTACTGTGTTTCCACCTTTTTTTAACTTAAAAAAACATCTCAGATAATGAAATATTTTATAGAACAAAGAACCTTAATGGTTAAGTGGTTAAGTTTTCTCAGGGGACATTTTGTCTTTGTGAGAATCTTTACTGTGAGCAACTCAAGCATCACAGGCTACTGAACCCAGTAATTACTTTTACCCACTTGTTCACTTACAAGCAACCAAGCAACACTTCCTAGGGAAAAGGGAGGGAGGGACCCAGAGGGCAGTTTAGGAGTGGTCCTCATTACAGATGTGTGGTGGTCAATGCCTTCAAGAGTAAGTGCGATGAGGAAGCGTCAGCGTGGCTCTGTTGGTAAGGACACCACAGCCTGCAGTAGGGAACTCCTTGCAATCCCCTACATTTGCTAAAAACAACAGGGAACAGGAAGAACATGTGGTCGACAGATCATTTAATGGCCAGGGATTCTCATTCAAGTCTGGCCTAGTTATAAGATGTGGGATGTCCATATCAGCACCTTTCCCAGGATTGAGCCCAAACCCTACACTCTCTGCCTTGTTTGGACCCCAAAGAGGCAGAAGACCCTGGGTTGTGCAGGACTTCCTCCGAGGTGAGGTGGCACTTTGAGGTGAAGATGTTCTCTGTTTCATCTGGTCTACTGGACTTTGCCTGTGTGAGTTCCAAGAGGTGGGAGGCCATTCATGGGAGTTTGACAATTAATCCCTAGCAGTATTCCACCAACTGTAGGGACGCCATTACCTTTCTTGATGGTGGGTTGATCTCAGTTGAGTCCATTGAAAGCAACTCCAGATCCAGTACAATAAGTAATGACTTTACAAGAGTCTCGGGTTGCATTTCTTTCGCTTGGCAATGTGTCCAGTCCTATGTAGCCTGTCCAGGGCCCAGGCAGTCAAGAAAACATTTACATACTGTAACGTACGTACTGTAACGTACGTACTGTAACGTATGTACTGTAATGTACGTACTGTAACATACGTACTGTACGTACAGCAGCTAAATCCATACACAGTTCCTGCCGTTACTGTACGGTCATCTCCATGTTGTATCCTGACAGCAGCCACAGGGAGGCTTGAAAAAAGTTGAAAGAACAAGAACAAGAAAAAACAAGAACTGGTTGAATCCACATTTTCAAGTTTTCGTGGTGAACTGGTTCCACCTTCCTCCTTCTCCAGGGCTCTTCTGGGTATTAACTGATCAGACCTTTTTCCTGACTGCGGTAACAGCTGGTCAGGAGCTTACATAAAAAATACAAACAAAGGTACTGAAAATAATGGGAATGTGGCCCTGATCTAAAGCCATGGATAACACCTGCTATAGGGGATTTGCAGTCGCACTGCAAAGATTGCAGCCATGACATCAGGGCCCATTTCTGAGTACTGTGCAGTGATCAAACACAAATAGTGAAGACCTGTGATGACCAGAAACACTGTGAGCTCAAGATAGCAACAAATGTTCCACACCACACATCAGTCAATGCAGCCGATGATTTAGCTGATATATTCTGCAATATGTGTATTCTTGGGTGGTTTTCCACGCATCTTGGCAGGCTTTGAGCAGACATTTGGGTGGAAACCACTGAAGCAACCCTGTCTTAGTCATCCCGCTGTTGCGGGGGATCGAGGAGGCCTGGAGCCCCAGTGATGAAGGCTCAGCAGTGGCAGAGTGCCAACACCAGGCAGAACCTCCTGCCCAAGAACCTCCTCCTCCAGAACCTCCTCCTCCAGAACCTCCTGCCCAAGAACCTCCTCCTCCAGAACCTCCTGCCCAAGAACCTCCTCCTCCAGAACCTCCTCCTCCAGAACCTCCTGCCCAAGAACCTCCTCCTCCAGAACCTCCTCCTCTAGCTCGTCATATTCATGGACTCATGCAGGCTGTAAGAAGTGTGTAAGCTGTGGTTCCCCAGGGAGGATGGGATGTCAGTGGCGCTGAGTTAACCACGTCTCTGAGTGGCTTTCTTCACATCCCGCAGGGGTGTAAAACCTCAGCATGGCGTTGGCTGGCAATCAGGTCCTTGGTGACCTTGACACCTTCACCAGCTCCTCTGTGACCTTTTGCTACACTCTGCTCCCTAGCAGGTGGTAAATTTGCTGGTCCACTCTGGTAAGACGATAAAATGCCCGAAAGACAATTGGTCTCCTCCTTCATTACATTCTTTTCTCTATCTCTCTTTTTTTGTGTGTGTGTGTGAGTTGCTCTTTTTAGCACCAGGATCTGGAAGTACTAGAATCAGCTTGGAAGGGGGTTTATTTCAGTCGTTCACACACAGAAAAGCAGCCAAGAGGCCTGACAGCTCCAAGATGAGCGCGGGGGGAACCAGAGAACCAGAGGGTTGCTCAGTAGTGTAGTCCTCCCAGTCCTCCCAGTCCGCCCAGTCCTCCCAGTCCTCCCAGCTGGCATGAGCAGGCGGCGCTTACAGGGGAGAGGAACGAAGACCTGCACCACTGGTAAGAATGGCACAATCTCTAGGAGGGTAATCCTTCTAATCCACTGAGATGGACACAAAAGGAATCAGAAAGAACACACTGTTGACACACCCAGAGGAGCAGACACAAGTCCGTCTGCCAGCGCCTCTGTGGCATCTGCAGGCAGCCAGATGAATGAATGGAGGTTGTCACATCATGAGATACC